>NW_027031482.1:0-3565 GCF_034236695.1 Oncorhynchus nerka
AGCCTTGCCGTGCCTCAACATAATATAACGTCCCTGACACCTGAGCTTCTGATCCTGGCGTTACCTTGGCAGCAAGCCTTGCCGTGCCTCAACACAATATGGCATACTGGCACCTGGCTTTTGGGTTGAATATTGAATATGATGTGTCTATGGGTGGGGGGTTGGATATGATGTGTGTGTCTATGGGTGGGGGGTTGGGGCTCATGATGTGTGTGTCTATAGGGAGTTGTTATGATATGTGTGTCTATGGGTGGGGGGTTGAATATGATGTGTGTGTCTATGGGTGGGGGGTTGAATATGATGTGTGTGTCTATAGGTGGAGGGTTGAATATGATGTGTGTGTCTATAGGTGGGGGGGGGGTTGAATATGATGTGTGTGTCTATAGGGGGTTGAACTATGATGTGTGTGTCTATAGGGGGGAGGGTTGAATATGATGTGTGTGTCTATAGGTGGGGGGTTGAATATGATGTGTGTGTCTATAGGTAGGGTTGAATATGATGTGTGTGTCTATAGGTGGGGGTTGAATATGATGTGTGTCTATAGAGGTGGGGGGTTGAATGTGATGTGTGTGTCTATAGGTGGGGGGTTGAATATGATGTGTGTGTCTATAGGTGGGGGGTTGAATATGATGTGTGTGTCTATAGGTAGGGAGTTGAATATGATGTGTGTGTCTATAGGTGGGGGTTGAATATGATGTGTGTCTATAGGTGGGGGGTTGAATATGATGTGTGTGTCTATAGGTGGGGTTGAATATGATGTGTGTGTCTATAGGTGGGGTTGAATATGATGTGTGTGTCTATAGGTGGGGGTTGAATATGATGTGTGTGTCTATGGGTGGGGGGTTGAATATGATGTGTGTGTCTATAGGTGGGGGGTTGAATGGGATGTGTGTGTCTATGGGTGGGGGGTTGAATGTGATGTGTGTGTCTATAGGTGGGGGGTTGAATATGATGTGTGTGTCTATAGGTGGGGGTTGAATATGATGTGTGTGTCTATAGGTGGGGGGTTGAATATGATGTGTGTGTCTATGGGTGGAGGGTTGAATGTGATGTGTGTGTCTATAGGTGGGGGTTGAATGGGATTGTGTGTCTATAGGTGGGGGGTTGAATATGATGTGTGTGTCTATAGGTGGGGGTTGAATATGATGTGTGTGTCTATAGGTGGGGGGTTGAATATGATGTGTGTGTCTATAGGTGGGGAGTTGAATATGATGATGTGTGTCTATAGGGGGGGTTGAATATGATGTGTGTGTCTATAGGGTGGGAGGTTGAATATGATGTGTGTGTCTATAGGTGGGGGTTGAATATGATGTGTGTGTCTATAGGTGGGGGGGTTGAATATGATGTGTGTCTATAGGTGGGGGGTTGAATATGATGTGTGTGTCTATAGGTGGGGGGTTGAATATGATGTGTGTGTCTATAGGTGGGGGGTTGAATATGATGTGTGTGTCTATAGGTGGGGGGTTGAATATGATGTGTGTGTCTATAGGTGGGGGGTTGAATATGATGTGTGTGTCTATAGGTGGGGGTTGAATATGATGTGTGTGTCTATAGGTGGGGGGTTGAATATGATGTGTGTGTCTATAGGTGGGGGTTGAATATGATGTGTGTCTATAGGTGGGGGGGTTGAATATGATGTGTGTGTCTATAGGTGGGGGGTTGAATATGATGTGTGTGTCTATAGGGGGAGTTGAATGTGATGTGTGTGTCTATGGGTGGGAGGTTGAATGTGATTGTGTGTCTATAGGGGGGTTGAATATGATGTGTGTCTATAGGTGGGGGTTGAATATGATGTGTGTGTCTATAGGTGGGGGAGTTGAATATGATGTTGTGTGTCTATAGGTAGAGGGTTGAATATGATGTGTGTGTCTATAGGTGGGGAGTTGAATATGATGTGTGTGTCTATAGGTGAGGGGGTTGAATATGATGTGTGTGTCTATAGGGGGGGTTGAATATGATGTGTGTGTCTATAGGTAGGGGAGGTTGAATATGATGTGTGTGTCTATAGGTGGGGGGGTTGAATATGATGTGTGTGTCTATAGGTGGGGGAGTTGAATATGATGTGTGTGTCTATAGGTGGAGGGGTTGAATATGATGTGTGTGTCTATAGGTGGGAGGGTTGAATATGATGTGTGTGTCTATAGGTGGGGGGTTGAATATGATGTGTGTGTCTATAGGTGGGGGGGTTGAATATGATGTGTGTGTCTATAGGTAGGGGTTGAATATGATGTGTGTGTCTATAGGTGGGGGAGGTTGAATATGATGTGTGTGTCTATAGGTGGGGGGGTTGAATATGATGTGTGTGTCTATAGGTGGGAGGTTGAATATGATGTGTGTCTATAGGTAGGGGGGTTGAATATGATGTGTGTGTCTATAGGTGGGGGGTTGAATATGATGTGTGTGTCTATAGGTGGGGGTTGAATATGATGTGTGTGTCTATAGGTGGGGGTTGAATGGGATGTGTGTGTCTATGGGTGGGGGGTTGAATGTGATGTGTGTGTCTATAGAGGGGGGTTGAATATGATGTGTGTGTCTATAGGTGGGGGAGTTGAATATGATGTGTGTGTCTATAGGTGGGGGTTGAATATGATGTGTGTGTCTATAGGTGGGGGGGTTGAATATGATGTGTGTGTCTATAGGTGGGGGTTGAATATGATGTGTGTGTCTATAGGGGGGGGTTGAATATGATGTGTGTGTCTATAGGAGGGGGGTTGAATATGATGTGTGTGTCTATAGGGGGGTTGAATATGATGTGTGTGTCTATAGGTGGGGGGTTGAATATGATGTGTGTGTCTATAGGTGGGGGTTGAATATGATGTGTGTGTCTATAGGTGGGAGGTTGAATATGATGGTGTGTCTATAGGTGGGAGTTGAATGTGATGTGTGTGTCTATAGGTAGGGGGTTGAATATGATGTGTGTGTCTATAGGTGGGGGGGTTGAATATGATGTGTGTGTCTATAGGTGGGGGGTTGAATATGATGTGTGTTCTATAGGTAGGGGTTGAATATGATGTGTGTCTATAGGTAGAGGGGGGGTTGAATATGATGTGTGTGTCTATAGGTGGGAGGTTGAATATGATGTGTGTGTCTATAGGTGGAGGGAGTTGAATATGATGTGTGTGTCTATAGGTAGAGGGGTTGAATGTGATGATGTGTGTCTATAGGTAGAGGGGTTGAATATGATGTGTGTGTCTATAGGTGGAGGGGGTTGAATATGATGTGTTGTCTATAGGTGGGGGTTGAATATGATGTGTGTGTCTATAGGTAGAGGGGTTGAATAGGATGTGTGTGTCTATGGGTGAGGGGTTGAATAGGATGGTGTGTCTATAGGTGGGGGGTTGAATGTGATGTGTGTGTCTATAGGTGGAGGGTTGAATATGATGTGTGTCTATAGGTGGGGGGTTGAATATGATGTGTGTGTCTATAGGTAGAGGGGGTTGAATGGGATGTGTGTGTCTATGGGTGGGGGTTGAATATGATGTGTGTCTATGGGTGGGGGGTTGAATGGGATGTGTGTGTCTATAGGTAGAGGGTTGAATGTGATGTGTGTGTCTATAGGTGGGGG
>NW_027031483.1:0-3565 GCF_034236695.1 Oncorhynchus nerka
CTAACACCTGCTATAATAACCATCCACCTCCCTACTAACACCTGATATAATAACCATCCACCTCCCTACTAACACCTGCTATAATAACCATCCACCTCCCTACTAACACCTGATATAATAACCATCCACCTCCTACTAACACCTGCTATAATAACCATCCACCTCCCTACCAACACCTGCTATAATAACCATCCACCTCCTACTAACACCTGATATAATAACCATCCACCTCCCTACTAACACCTGATATAATAACCATCCACCTCCCTACTAACACCTGCTATAATAACCATCCACCTCCCTACTAACACCTGATATAATAACCATCCACCTCCCTACTAACACCTGATATAATAACCATCCACCTCCCTACTAACACCTGATATAATAACCATCCACCTCCCTACTAACACCTGATATAATAACCATCCACCTCCCTACTAACACCTGCTATAATAACCATCCACCTCCCTACTAACACCTGATATAATAACCATCCACCTCCCTACTAACACCTGATATAATAACCATCCACCTCCCTACTAACACCTGATATAATAACCATCCACCTCCCTACTAACACCTGCTATAATAACCATCCACCTCCCTACTAACACCTGATATAATAACCATCCACCTCCCTACTAACACCTGATATAATAACCATCCACCTCCTACTAACACCTGATATAATAACCATCCACCTCCCTACTAACACCTGATATAATAACCATCCACCTCCCTACTAACACCTGATATAATAACCATCCACCTCCCTACTAACACCTGATATAATAACCATCCACCTCCTACTAACACCTGATATAATAACCATCCACCTCCCTACTAACACCTGATATAATAACCATCCACCTCCTACTAACACCTGCTATAATAACCATCCACCTCCCACTAACACCTGACTATAATAACCATCCACCTCCCTACTAACACCTGATATAATAACCATCCACCTCCCTACTAACACCTGATATAATAACCATCCACCTCCCTACTAACACCTGCTATAATAACCATCCACCTCCCTACTAACACCTGATATAATAACCATCCACCTCCCTACTAACACCTGCTATAATAACCATCCACCTCCCTACTAACACCTGATATAATAACCATCCACCTCCCTACTAACACCTGATATAATAACCATCCACCTCCCTACTAACACCTGATATAATAACCATCCACCTCCCTACTAACACCTGATATAATAACCATCCACCTCCCTACTAACACCTGATATAATAACCATCCACCTCCCTACTAACACCTGATATAATAACCATCCACCTCCCTACTAACACCTGATATAATAACCATCCACCTCCCTACTAACACCTGATATAATAACCATCCACCTCCCTACTAACACCTGATATAATAACCATCCACCTCCCTACTAACACCTGATATAATAACCATCCACCTCCCTACTAACACCTGCTATAATAACCATCCACCTCCCTACTAACACCTGATATAATAACCATCCACCTCCCTACTAACACCTGATATAATAACCATCCACCTCCTACTAACACCTGATATAATAACCATCCACCTCCCTACTAACACCTGATATAATAACCATCCACCTCCCTACTAACACCTGCTATAATAACCATCCACCTCCCTACTAACACCTGATATAATAACCATCCACCTCCCTACTAACACCTGATATAATAACCATCCACCTCCCTACCAACACCTGATATAATAACCATCCACCTCCCTACTAACACCTGCTATAATAACCATCCACCTCCCTACTAACACCTGATATAATAACCATCCACCTCCTACTAACACCTGATATAATAACCATCCACCTCCCTACTAACACCTGCTATAATAACCATCCACCTCCCTACTAACACCTGACTATAATAACCATCCACCTCCCTACTAACACCTGATATAATAACCATCCACCTCCCTACTAACACCTGATATAATAACCATCCACCTCCCTACTAACACCTGATATAATAACCATCCACCTCCCTACTAACACCTGATATAATAACCATCCCCCTCCCTACTAACACCTGATGTAATAACCATCCAACTCCCTACTAACACCTGATGTAATAACCACCCACCTCCCTACTAACACCTGATATAATAACCATCCCCCTCCCTACTAACACCTGATGTAATAACCACCCACCTCCCTACTAACACCTGATATAATAACCATCCCCCTCCCTACTAACACCTGATGTAATAACCATCCACCTCCCTACTAACACCTGATATAATAACCATCCACCTCCTACTAACACCTGCTATAATAACCATCCACCTCCCTACTAACACCTGCTATAATAACCATCCACCTCCCTACTAACACCTGATATAATAACCATCCACCTCCTACTAACACCTGCTATAATAACCATCCACCTCCCTACTAACACCTGCTATAATAACCATCCACCTCCCTACTAACACCTGATATAATAACCATCCACCTCCCTACTAACACCTGATATAATAACCATCCACCTCCCTACTAACACCTGATATAATAACCATCCACCTCCCTACTAACACCTGATATAATAACCATCCACCTCCCTACTAACACCTGCTATAATAACCATCCACCTCCCTACTAACACCTGATATAATAACCATCCACCTCCCTACTAACACCTGATATAATAACCATCCACCTCCCTACTAACACCTGATATAATAACCATCCACCTCCCACCTACTACCACCACCTCGACTATAATAACCATCCACCTCCCTACTAACACCTGATATAATAACCATCCACCTCCCTACTAACACCTGATATAATAACCATCCACCTCCCTACTAACACCTGCTATAATAACCATCCACCTCCCTACTAACACCTGATATAATAACCATCCACCTCCCTACTAACACCTGATATAATAACCATCCACCTCCCTACTAACACCTGACTATAATAACCATCCACCTCCTACTAACACCTGATATAATAATCCATCCACCTCCCTACTAACACCTGATATAATAACCATCCACCTCCCTACTAACACCTGATATAATAACCATCCACCTCCCTACTAACACCTGATATAATAACCATCCACCTCCCTACTAACACCTGCATATAATAACCATCCACCTCCCTACTAACACCTGATATAATAACCATCCACCTCCCTACTAACACCTGATATAATAACCATCCACCTCCTACCACCACCAACTATAATAACCATCCACCTCCCCTACTAACACCTGCTATAATAACCATCCACCTCCCTACTAACACCTGCTATAATAACCATCCACCTCCCTACTAACACCTGCTATAATAACCATCCACCTCCCTACTAACACCTGACTATAATAACCATCCACCTCCCTACTAACACCTGCTATAATAACCATCCACCTCCCCTACTAACACCTGATATAATAACCATCCACCTCCCTACTAACACCTGCTATAATAACCATCCACCTCCCTACTAACACCTGATATAATAACCATCCACCTCCCTACTAACACCTGATATAATAACCATCC
>NW_027031484.1:0-3566 GCF_034236695.1 Oncorhynchus nerka
ATACACTGTATTAGGTGATGGGGTATACAGTACAGTATGTAGGAGAATGACACTGTATTAGGTGATGGGGTATACAGTACAGTATGTAGGGAGAATACACTGTACTAGGTGATGGGGTATACAGTACAGTATGTAGGGAGAATACACTGTATTAGGTGATGGGGGTATACAGTACAGTATGTAGGGAGAATACACTGTATTAGGTGATGGGGGTATACAGTACAGTATGTAGGAGAATACACTGTATTAGGTGATGGGGGTATATAGTACAGTATGTAGGGAGAATACACTGTATTAGGTGATGGGGGTATACAGTACAGTATGTAGGGAGAATACACTGTATTAGGTGATGGGGGTATACAGTACAGTATGTAGGGAGAATACACTGTATTAGGTGATGAGGGGTATACAGTACAGTATGTAGGGAGAATACACTGTATTAGGTGATGGGGGTATACAGTACAGTATGTAGGGAGAATACACTGTATTAGGTGATGGGGGTATATAGTACAGTATGTAGGGAGAATACACTGTATTAGGTGATGGGGGTATACAGTACAGTATGTAGGAGAATACACTGTATTAGGTGATGGGGGTATACAGTACAGTATGTAGGGAGAATACACTGTATTAGGTGATGGGGGTATATAGTACAGTATGTAGGGAGAATACACTGTATTAGGTGATGGGGGTATACAGTACAGTATGTAGGGAGAATACACTGTACTAGGTGATGGGGTATACAGTACAGTATGTAGGAGAATATACTGTATTAGGTGATGAGGGTATACAGTACAGTATGTAGGGAGAATACACTGTATTAGGTGATGGGGGTATATAGTACAGTATGTAGGGAGAATACACTGTATTAGGTGATGGGGGTATATAGTACAGTATGTAGGGAGAATACACTGTATTAGGTGATGGGGGTATACAGTACAGTATGTAGGGAGAATACACTGTATTAGGTGATGGGGGTATACAGTACAGTATGTAGGAGAATACACTGTATTAGGTGATGGGGGTATATAGTACAGTATGTAGGGAGAATACACTGTATTATTCGATGGGGGTATACAGTACAGTATGTAGGAGAATACACTGTACTAGGTGATGAGGGTATACAGTACAGTATGTAGGGAGAATACACTGTATTAGGTGATGGGGGTATACAGTACAGTATGTAGGGAGAATACACTGTATTAGGTGATGGGGTATACAGTACAGTATGTAGGGAGAATACACTGTATTAGGTGATGGGGGTATACAGTACAGTATGTAGGGGAGAATACACTGTATTAGGTGATGGGGGTATACAGTACAGTATGTAGGAGAATACACTGTATTAGGTGATGGGGGTATACAGTACAGTATGTAGGGAGAATACACTGTATTAGGTGATGGGGGTATATAGTACAGTATGTAGGGAGAATACACTGTATTAGGTGATGGGGGTATACAGTACAGTATGTAGGGAGAATACACTGTATTAGGTGATGGGGGTATACAGTACAGTATGTAGGGAGAATACACTGTATTAGGTGATGGGGGTATACAGTACAGTATGTAGGAGAATACACTGTATTAGGTGATGGGGGTATACAGTACAGTATGTAGGGAGAATACACTGTATTAGGTGATGAGGGTATACAGTACAGTATGTAGGGAGAATACACTGTATTAGGTGATGGGGGTATATAGTACAGTATGTAGGAGAATACACTGTATTAGGTGATGGGGGTATATAGTACAGTATGTAGGGAGAATACACTGTATTAGGTGATGGGGGTATACAGTACAGTATGTAGGAGAATACACTGTATTAGGTGATGGGGGTATATAGTACAGTATGTAGGAGAATACACTGTATTAGGTGATGGGGTATACAGTACAGTATGTAGGGAGAATACACTGTATTAGGTGATGGGGGTATACAGTACAGTATGTAGGGAGAATACACTGTATTAGGTGATGGGGGTATACAGTACAGTATGTAGGAGAATACACTGTATTAGGTGATGAGGGTATACAGTACAGTATGTAGGGAGAATACACTGTACTAGGTGATGGGGGTATACAGTACAGTATGTAGGAGAATACACTGTATTAGGTGATGGGGGTATACAGTACAGTATGTAGGGAGAATACACTGTATTAGGTGATGGGGGTATATAGTACAGTATGTAGGAGAATACACTGTATTAGGTGATGGGGTATACAGTACAGTATGTAGGGAGAATACACTGTATTAGGTGATGAGGGTATATAGTACAGTATGTAGGGAGAATACACTGTATTAGGTGATGGGGTATACAGTACAGTATGTAGGGAGAATACACTGTATTAGGTGATGGGGGTATACAGTACAGTATGTAGGGAGAATACACTGTATTAGGTGATGGGGGTATACAGTACAGTATGTAGGAGAATACACTGTATTAGGTGATGGGGGTATATAGTACAGTATGTAGGGAGAATACACTGTATTAGGTGATGAGGGTATATAGTACAGTATGTAGGGAGAATACACTGTATTAGGTGATGGGGGTATATAGTACAGTATGTAGGAGAATACACTGTATTAGGTGATGGGGGTATACAGTACAGTATGTAGGGAGAATACACTGTATTAGGTGATGTGGGTATACAGTACAGTATGTAGGGAGAATACACTGTATTAGGTGATGGGGGTATACAGTACAGTATGTAGGGAGAATACACTGTATTAGGTGATGGGGGTATACAGTACAGTATGTAGGGAGAATACACTGTATTAGGTGATGGGGTATACAGTACAGTATGTAGGGAGAATACACTGTATTAGGTGATGGGGGTATACAGTACAGTATGTAGGGAGAATACACTGTATTAGGTGATGAGGGGTATACAGTACAGTATGTAGGAGAATACACTGTATTAGGTGATGGGGGTATACAGTACAGTATGTAGGAGAATACACTGTATTAGGTGATGGGGGTATATAGTACAGTATGTAGGGAGAATACACTGTATTAGGTGATGGGGGTATACAGTACAGTATGTAGGAGAATACACTGTATTAGGTGATGGGGGTATATAGTACAGTATGTAGGAGAATACACTGTATTAGGTGATGGAGGTATACAGTACAGTATGTAGGGAGAATACACTGTATTAGGTGATGGGGGTATACAGTACAGTATGTAGGAGAATACACTGTATTAGGTGATGGGGGTATACAGTACAGTATGTAGGGAGAATACACTGTATTAGGTGATGGGGTATACAGTACAGTATGTAGGAGAATACACTGTATTAGGTGATGGGGGTATACAGTACAGTATGTAGGGAGAATACACTGTATTAGGTGATGGGGGTATACAGTACAGTATGTAGGAGAATACACTGTATTAGGTGATGGGGTATACAGTACAGTATGTAGGGAGAATACACTGTATTAGGTGATGGGGGTATACAGTACAGTATGTAGGGAGAATACACTGTATTAGGTGATGGGGGTATACAGTACAGTATGTAGGGAGAATACACTGTATTAGGTGATGGGGGTATACAGTACAGTATGTAGG
>NW_027031485.1:0-3570 GCF_034236695.1 Oncorhynchus nerka
ACAGGCACACACACAGGCACACCCAGGCACACCCAGGCACACAGACACACACACAGACACAGACACACAGTGGCAGGTAGGTAAGTGGGTTTCGAGTGTGGAGCTAACAAGCCAAGTGGCTATATTTAGCTTGCAGACACCTGTCAGGTTCAGACAGGCAGAGAGGAGCAACAAACCTGACTCGGTTACACCAGCTCTGTCAGGAGGAATGGGCCAAAATTCACCCAACTTATTTTGGAAAGCTTGTGGAAGGCTAGCCAAAATGTTTGACCCAAGTTAAACAATTTAAAGGCAATGCTACCAAATACTAATTGAGTGTATGTAAACTTCTGACCCACTGGGAATGTGATTTAAGAAATAAAAGCTGAAATAAATCATTCTCTCTACTATTATTCTGACATTTCACATTCTTAAAATAAAGTAGTGATCCTAACTGACCTAAGACAGGGAATTTGTACTCGGATTAAATGTTAGGAATTGTGAAAAACTGAGTTTAAATGTATTTGGCTAAGGTGTATGTAAACTTCTGACTTCAACTGTATATTATATATATATATTGTACGGTCTCATTGAGACAAGTTTATGTAATAATTTGGTGTGATTCCAGCCTGAGCTGTGCTATATCAAGCCTAGAGCTGGTGTTGTGGTCCGTGACCAACAGAGAGAGAGAGTTGCCTGCCACTAGAGGATGTGCGTGTCAACCAGGGTACTCCTTCATTTCCTACTATGAGAGAAATCAGCTCTGTGTGTATCTACAGTACATCCGGTCCATCCAACCAACCCACACAATACCATCACAACAACCCTGAGGCCTTCACTTTTCCTTCAGTCAAGAGTTTAATGGCACACACACACACACACACGCACACACAAACACACACATGCGCGCACACACACACACACACACACACACACACACACAAACTACTGATGAAACTGATGAAACCCAGACTCTGCATTTTACATCTTTTCATAGAGTAGAGTTTCATATTACAGTCAGGAACCTGTATCTACAGAAGGATGTAAATGACAGTATTTAATTCCCACCTGACATACAATCATAATGTAATGAATTGCTGATGTCGTGGATGTGGGCCCTGTCACAGGAACCTGATGACAGCAGCAATTACGAAACACTTTGAAAAGATTCTGGAGGCGGAAAAAATATACTGTAGCCAGGATCAATAGTATAAAACCTCAGCTCACTCAGACAGCTCAGAGAGATGGACTGGTTTCATCTCTCAATCCATATAGCAGAGCCCTATATGCAGGAAAGCGCAACCAAAGAAAACATGCGAGGGAGTTTGTATTGTGTTGTATACATTCATTTATTGTGAATCCTGGAGAAATAAATAGTTCAGCTCCTAGACAGAAGGGTTCCAGAAGGGTTTTCATCTGTCCCATAGGAGAACCCATTCTGGTTCCAGGTACAAAGAACGATTTTGTGTTCCGTGTAGAACCCTCTGTGTAAAGGGTTCTACGTGAAACTCAAAAGGGTTCTAGCTGGAAACAAAGGGTTCTACCTTGAACCAAAAATGGTTCTTTAAAAGACAGCTGAAGAACCCTTTAAGATTCTAGATAGCACCTTTTTTCTAAGAGTGTAACATAATGAAATCTGTTCATGATCACAATCCTGACATGACATTTCCCAAATGAAATACAATCCTGTCATGATGTATGACCACTACTTGCATATTTCTACTTATAACAGCATGAAATCCACTCAACCCTGTCTGCTAGCCAGGTCCTATGGAAGGGATCTGTTAGTGACCCATATCTGATTAGTCGTTTGGGAGCAGCTGCGGAGCGTTTGATTGGTGCGTGGGGCTGGAATGCCTGTGTGTCAGGTTGTGCCCTCTCCAACCTGCCTGTGTGTGTGGCCCTCTGTTGATCTGTGTCTAGTTGGTCAGGGAGGGAAACCATCTGATACCTGGTGACTATTAGAGTGCTTTCTGGGATCAGTTTGAGCCGAGGGCATCATATGGGATGCAAGACACATCTCTGACACACTATGGTTCCACTCACTGAACTGGGTGTGCCTTGGCTATGAATCCAAGCTAATGCAATTGACAGAGCTGACAAGCTCTAAAAAGTCTCAGGGCTTGTTGGGCCTTCACCAAAGTACTCTTTCTCTGGCCGTCTCCATCTATCTATACAGTCTTTCTTTCTGGTTCCTACCTTGATTTCCTCAATCACATTTCCTCCCCTTTCTCCTGCCCCACCCTCCCTCCTCACCCTCTTCCCCTCTCTCTAGTTTGTTTTGGTGCTGCTCCCCAGGGCCTCTGTGTAATGTGGTTACCTCGTCACCTGTACCACATCTCTGAGGTGCTTTGTTTGTGTTGCTGTTCCAGAGATATCTGTCTTTGTTTGTGTTTCTCTATGAATCCCTGGACACAGACTGAACCATGTGTCACTGAGTAAGATGTAGCATTATCAGCAAGGGTGACTTCAGTGGCGGAATTGACCTTTCTCCCTTCTGTACATGTAGCAAGGCATTCACTCATTCATTCCCACATACTGCTGCTCACTTAAACCCATTATTGTTGCTGTAAAGGCCCTGGTATGACAGATAAGGACTAAGCTATATACGCCATCGATCTCGGGAGGCTGATCAACGTAAAGTGGCAACACTCTTTCTCTCTCTTGTTCTCTCTCGTTCTTTCTCTCCCTCTCACCCCTCCTGTTCTGTGCTCAGTTTAGCCTCATTCCAATTTTCCAACTACATTTTTTTCTCTTGTAACTTATTTTTTTGTTTGGGTCTCACAAAGGCTCTCTGAGCATTAATCTTTGAGCAGTTTAGACCGCTGTATAGTGAATAATGCAGGGCACAGTCCGCTGCTCCTCAGCCGACTTCACCTTGCCTGAATGGATGAGTGCTCAAGCTGAACACACACACACATTCACCTTCTACAAACCTTCTCCACAGGGAGTGGAGGAGTAAAAACCTCGCAAACAGGAAGCAACATAGGATGTGTGTCATCTCCTTAAGCATATTTCTGTGTGTGTGTGTGGGGGGGTGTTTGTATGTGTTGAGGGGTTAGCCTTATTTTAAATTCAAGGCATCTATTCAATATCCAATAGCTCTTAAATGCCTGTAAGAAAGTTAAAGGCCACCCAGCATCCTCACCATTTGACCCTCTTCTGACCCTATAAATAAATTCGGAACTGGAGGTGCCTGCCCTGAACAAATCTAATACCCATTATAACAACTTCTAAGATGTCAATTATACATTAAAGCAAAGGAACATTTGAGTGCTCTGCCTTTTCCTGGTAGCCTCATTAGGAAGACAACATCAAACGCTGAGGCGTTGTGGATAAACACTCAGGGAAGCTAATCCTCCCAGTCTATGGTGTCTTAGGCCTTCAGCAATAATCAAAGACCACAGGTAGGACAAGAACACATCTAGCACTGAGATTAGTAGAAGAGCTATGGAATGAAAGGAAGAAGATCGGAGTATAGAAGGGAAACACACTTATTAACACAGGGGATCAAACCTGCTCTCAGCTTCTAAGGCCCGGGATGCTTGTTGAGGTAAAGCTCATGTCCACATGCAGGCACACACACACACA
>NW_027031486.1:0-3572 GCF_034236695.1 Oncorhynchus nerka
CTCCTTTAATTGTCTTTTAAAAACTCCGGGGTTAGGGGCGGGGTTGGAGCGGTGATGCATCCGCGCCCATTCTGCAGGTTGTATAACTTTTTCATTACATTTCATTACATTTCATTATAGTACCTGCAGGTCTGGTTTGTCTAATCTTAGCAATTTCTTCTTAGCTAGCTACATAGTCGTCGTTATCCAAAGATAATTGCGTAATTATCGTATTTGATAGATCTCCTACCTGCCCAACACGTTCACCGTCTACCGTAGCACTGTAGTAACTATCACACTCCAACTGAACGACGAGTTGAGTGTGTGTTGGCTAGCTACATAGATTTGTCTTTACTTTGTCTTGGCATCCAAGATAATTGTGTGAACTGAGTGTAACCCAGTCTTAGAGTGATTATCTTAATTTACCGAGTTAGCTAGCCAGCTATTTTGTCGTCTCAACGTGAGGAGACACTCCCTAGCTAGCCAACAGCCAGCCAACGTCTACTGAATAGAACTTTCGCATTCCGGTCGATTCCGCTTCGCTCCACAGTAGTATCACATTTCATTTCATTACAGTCCCAACGGTGTGATTTGTTTGATCGTAGCTAGCTACATAGCTAGCTACATAGCCGCCTTTGTTTAAAAAGATACTTGAAGATCCAGAGCGCATTTTCAGGTTAGCTAGCCAGCTATTGTCGTTTTTAACGCAACGAACGTAATCAACACTGCTAGCTAGCCAGCTAGCGGCTGAAAGCAGCAGTAGAAACACACACTCAACGGAACGACTTGACTAGGGTAGTGTCAACAACGCAGCTAGCCTACCTCAGCAGTACTGTATCATTTTAATCATTTTAGTCAATTAGATTCTTGCTACGTGAAGCTTAACTTTCTGAACATTCGAGACGTGTAGTCCACTTGTCATTCCAATCTCCTCTGCATTAGCGTAGCCTCTTCTCTAGCCTGTCAACTATGTGTCTGTCTATCCCTGTTCTCTCCTCTCTGCACAGACCATACAAACGCTCCACACCGCATGGCCGCGCTGCCTCCCTAATCTGGTGGTCCCAGCGCACGACCCACGGGAGTTCCAGGTCTCCGGTAGCCTCTGGAACTGCCGATCTGCGGCCAACAAGGCAGAGTTCATCTCAGCCTATGCCCCCTCCAGTCCTCGACTTCTGGCTCTGACAGAAACATGGATCACCACAGACAACACCGCTACTCCTACTGCTCTCTTCGTCTGCCCACGGCCAGACACCGAGAGCTTCTGGTCAGCTGGGCAGGCAACGGGATCCTCATCTCTCCCATGGTCATTGTCTTTCTCCTTACCCATCTGTCTATCGTCTTGAATTCCATGTTGTCACAGTTACCTGGTAGCCCCCTTTTCCAAGCTTAACATCCTTATCATTTATCGCCCTCCAGGTTCCCTCGAGAGTCTATCAATGAGCTGATTTGATGTTTCTCCTCTTTCCTGAGGACGGCTCACCTCTCACAGTTCTGGACGACTTTAACCTCCCCACGTCTACCTTTGACTCATTCCTCTCTGCCTCCTTCTTTCCACTCCTCTCCTCTTTTGACCTCACCCTCTCACCTTCCCCCTACTCACAAGGCAGGCAATACGCTCGACCTCATCTTTACTAGATGCTGTTCCTCCACTAACCTCATTGCAACTCCCCTCCAAGTCTCCGACCACTACCTTGTATCCTTTTCCCTCTCGCTCTCATCCAACACTTCCCACACTGCCCCTACTCGGATGGTATCGCGCCGTCCCAACCTTCGCTCTCTCTCTCCCGCTACTCTCTCATCTTCCATCCTATCATCTCTTCCCTCTGCTCAAACCTTCTCCAACCTATCTCCTGATTCTGCCTCCTCAACCCTCCTCTCCTCCCTTTCTGCATCCTTTGACTCTCTATGTCCCCTATCCTCCAGGCCGGCTCGGTCCTCCCCTCCCGCTCCGTGGCTCGACGACTCATTGCGAGCTCACAGAACAGGGCTCCGGGCAGCCGAGCGGAAATGGAGGAAAACTCGCCTCCCTGCGGACCTGGTATCCTTTCACTCCCTCCTCTCTACATTTTCCTCCTCTGTCTCTGCTGCTAAAGCCACTTTCTACCACTCTAAATTCCAAGCATCTGCCTCTAACCCTAGGAAGCTCTTTGCCACCTTCTCCTCCCTCTTGAATCCTCCTCCCCACCCCCCTCCTCCCTCTCTGCAGATGACTTCGTCAACCATTTTGAAAAGAAGGTCGACGACATCCGATCCTCGTTTGCTAAGTCAAACGACACCGCTGGTTCTGCTCACACTGCCCTACCCTGTGCTCTGACCTCTTTCTCCCCTCTCTCTCCAGACGACATCTTGCGTCTTGTGACGGCCGGCCGCCCAACAACCTGCCCGCTTGACCCTATCCCCTCCTCTCTTCTCCAGACCATCTCCGGTGACCTTCTCCCTTACCTCACCTCGCTCATCAACTCATCCCTGACCGCTGGGTACGTCCCTCCCGTCTTCAAGAGAGCGAGAGTTGCACCCCTTCTGAAAAAACCTACACTCGATCCCTCCGATGTCAACAACTACAGACCAGTATCCCTTCTTTCTTTTCTCTCCAAAACTCTTGAACGTGCCGTCCTTGGCCAGCTCTCCCGCTATCTCTCTCAGAATGACCTTCTTGATCCAAATCAGTCAGGTTTCAAGACTAGTCATTCAACTGAGACTGCTCTTCTCTGTATCACGGAGGCGCTCCGCACTGCTAAAGCTAACTCTCTCTCCTCTGCTCTCATCCTTCTAGACCTATCGGCTGCCTTCGATACTGTGAACCATCAGATCCTCCTCTCCACCCTCTCCGAGTTGGGCATCTCCGGCGCGGCCCACGCTTGGATTGCGTCCTACCTGACAGGTCGCTCCTACCAGGTGGCGTGGCGAGAATCCGTCTCCTCACCACGTGCTCTCACCACTGGTGTCCCCCAGGGCTCTGTTCTAGGCCCTCTCCTATTCTCGCTATACACCAAGTCACTTGGCTCTGTCATAACCTCACATGGTCTCTCCTATCATTGCTATGCAGACGACACACAATTAATCTTCTCCTTTCCCCCTTCTGATGACCAGGTGGCGAATCGCATCTCTGCATGTCTGGCAGACATATCAGTGTGGATGACGGATCATCACCTCAAGCTGAACCTCGGCAAGATGGAGCTGCTCTTCCTCCCTGGGAAGGACTGCCCGTTCCATGATCTCGCCATCACGGTTGACAACTCCATTGTGTCCTCGACCCAGAGCGCTAAGAACCTTGGCGTGATCCTGGACAACACCCTGTCGTTCTCAAATAACATCAAGGCGGTGGCCCGTTCCTGTAGGTTCATGCTCTACAACATCCGCAGAGTACGACCCTGCCTCACACAGGAAGCGGCGCAGGTCCTAATCCAGGCACTTGTCATCTCCCGTCTGGATTACTGCAACTCGCTGTTGGCTGGGCTCCCTGCCTGTGCCATTAAACCCCTACAACTCATCCAGAACGCCGCAGCCCGTCTGGTGTTCAACCTTCCCAAGTTCTCTCACGTCACCCCGCTCCTCCGCTCTCTCCACTGGCTTCCAGTTGAAGCTCGCATCCG
>NW_027031487.1:0-3572 GCF_034236695.1 Oncorhynchus nerka
TACTGTGTTGCTGTGTTACTATGTTACTATGTTACTGTGGTACTATGTTACTATGTTACTATGTTACTGTGTTACTTTGTTACTGTGTTACTATGTTCCTGTGTTACTATGTTACTACTGTTACTATGTTACTGTGTTACTATGTTACTATGTTACTGTGTTACTATGTTACTGTGTTACTGTGTTACTATGTTACTATGTTACTGTGTTACTATGTTACTGTGTTACTGTGTTACTGTGTTACTATGTTACTGTGTTACTACTGTTACTGTGTCACTATGCCACTATGTTACTACTGTTACTATGTTACTGTGTCACTATGTTACTACTGTTACTATGTTACTGTGTTACTATGTTACTGTGTCACTATGCCACTATGTTACTGTGTTACTACTGTTACTGTGTTACTGTGTTACTATGTTACTGTGTTACTGTGTTACTGTGTTACTATGTTACTATGTTACTGTGTTACTATGTTACTGTGTTACTGTGTTACTGTGTTACTATGTTACTGTGTTACTACTGTTACTGTGTCACTATGCCACTATGTTACTACTGTTACTATGTTACTGTGTCACTATGTTACTACTGTTACTATGTTACTGTGTTACTATGTTACTGTGTTACTGTGTTACTATGTTACTGTGTTACTGTGTTACTATGTTACTGTGTTACTGTGTTACTATGTTACTATGTTACTGTGTTACTAATGTTACTATGTTTCTACTGTTACTGTGTTATTGTGTTAATACGCTACTATGTTACTGTGTTACTATGTCACTATGTTACTACTGTTACTATGTTACTGTGTTACTACTGTTACTGTGTTACTATGTTACTATGTTACTGTGTTACTATGTTACTATGTTACTGTGTTACTACTGTTACTATGTTACTGTGTTACTATGTTACTGTGTTACTACTGTTACTGTGTCACTATGTCACTATGTTACTACTGTTACTGTGTTACTGTGTTACTATGTTACTGTGTTACTATGTTACTGTGTTACTATGTTACTGTGTTACTATGTTACTATGTCACTATGCCACTATGTTACTATGTTACTGTGTTACTACTGTTACTATGTTACTGTGTTACTACTGTTACTGTGTTACTATGTTACTATGTTACTGTGTTACTATGTTACTATGGTACTGTGTTACTACTGTTACTATGTTACTACTGTTACTATGTTACTGTGTTACTATGTCACTATGCCACTATGTTACTATGTTACTGTGTTACTGTGTTACTATGTCACTATGCCACTATGTTACTATGTTACTACTGCTACTATGTTACTATGTTACTGTGTTGTTGTTACTGTGTCACTATGCCACTATGTTACTACTGTTACTATGTTACTACTGTTACTATGTTACTATGTTACTGTGTTACTATGTTACTGTGTTACTATGTTACTGTGTTACTACTGTTACTATGTTTTTGTGTTACTATGTTACACTTCACATTAAAACAATACAATGAAAATGAGTGAAGTTCTACTCTACTATTTTTGAGTCTACACTACGTGGTGTTACAGTCAATTAAAATGTTCTCTTTCAGAGCTTCAGCAAACCTATCAAAGACATGGGGGGGGGATGTTCTCTCTCTCTCTACACAAACAGTTGCTGAGTGGCCTATCCTGGTTAAATAAAGATGAACTGAATATTCAGAACCGGCCCACCCATTCAAGTATCTCAGCAAACTCACCTCCGTGCACACAGAAGTCACTGTGTACTTGTCCAGGGTCTCCAGCGTGGTGACGTAGGGCGCTCCCTCCACTATCTCATCCACCCACTTGATGGCTCTCACCATCTTGTATCGTTCATCCTGGGTGAAGACCGGGGACCCTTGTGTTGTGAGATCTCACCTACAGGGTGAGGAGGTATTATTACTAATGGTCACTGATATCCATCACAACACACCGACCACCAGAAGCTAATAGCTGTAGAGAGTGTTTTCACCTGGCATTAAAGTCACTGATATCCATCACAACACACCGACCACCAGAAGCTAATAGCTGTAGAGAGTGTTTTCACCTGGCATTAAAGTCACTGATATCCATCACAACACACCGACCACCAGAAGCTAATAGCTGTAGAGAGTGTTTTCACCTGGCATTAAAGTCAC
The DNA here is from genome assembly GCF_034236695.1 of Oncorhynchus nerka. Lineage (NCBI taxonomy): Eukaryota > Metazoa > Chordata > Actinopteri > Salmoniformes > Salmonidae > Oncorhynchus > Oncorhynchus nerka. The sequence continues at coordinate 2,135 of NW_027031487.1, forward strand.
TGATATCCATCACAACACACCGACCACCAGAAGCTAATAGCTGTAGAGTGTTTTCACCTGGCATTAAAGTCACTGATATCCATCACAACACACCGACCACCAGAAGCTAATAGCTGTGAGAGTGTTTTCACCTGGCATTAAAGTCACTGATATCCATCACAACACACCGACCACCAGAAGCTAATAGCTGTAGAGAGTGTTTTCACCTGGCATTAAAGTCACTGATATCCATCACAACACACCGACCACCAGAAGCTAATAGCTGTAGAAGTGTTTTCACCTGGCATTAAAGTCACTGATATCCATCACAACACATCGACCACCAGAAGCTAATAGCTGTAGAGAGTGTTTTCACCTGGCATTAAAGTCACTGATATCCATCACAACACACCGACCACCAGAAGCTAATAGCTGTAGAGAGTGTTTTCACCTGGCATTAAAGTCACTGATATCCATCACAACACACCGACCACCAGAAGCTAATAGCTGTAGAGAGTGTTTTCACCTGGCATTAAAGTCACTGATATCCATCACAACACACCGACCACCAGAAGCTAATAGCTGTAGAGAGTGTTTTCACCTGGCATTAAAGGGAGACTTCATCTTTTAGTATTTTGTTCATTAGAACACTGTTAACATGATCCCCCAAAAAGTGTCCATATCAGCAGTTAAGTTTTCAAGATAGAGCACTTTCAGTACAGAGAAAAAGCTGTGATGATGATGAAATGAGTTGAGTGAACTATCCCTTTAACAAGTGTCCTGTGATCAGTTCCGGTCCACATTTAGATCCATGTCTGCACATTCACAGCTGACGGTAAGAGACACATTTTATGGCCATGTTTACTATCGATGAGTCATGTTGACCATATTTACTATAGACGAGTCATAATGACCATGTTTACTATAGACGAGTCATAATGACCATGTTTACTATAGACGAGTCATAATGACCATGTTTACTATAGATGAGTCATGATGACCATGTTTACTATAGACGAGTCATAATGACCATGTTTACTATAGATGAGTCATAATGACCATGTTTACTATAGACGAGTCATAATGACCATGTTTACTATAGATGAGTCATAATGACCATGTTTACTATAGACGAGTCATAATGACCATGTTTACTATAGATGAGTCATAATGACCATGTTTACTATAGACGAGTCATGATGACCATGTTTACTATAGATGAGTCATAATGACCATGTTTACTATAGATGAGTCATAATGACCATGTTTACTATAGATGAGTCATAATGACCATGTTTACTATAGATGAGTCATGATGACCATGTTTACTATAGATGAGTCATAATGACCATGTTTACTATAGATGAGTCATAATGACCATGTTTACTATAGATGAGTCATGATGACCATGTTTACTATAGATGAGTCATAATGACCATGTTTACTATAGATGAGTCAT
>NW_027031488.1:0-3573 GCF_034236695.1 Oncorhynchus nerka
GAGAGAGAGAGGCGAGGACGAGAGAGAGAGAGGCGAGGACGGAGAGAGAGAGAGAGGCGAGGACGAGAGAGAGAGAGAGAGAGGCGAGAGAGAGGCGGGGGAGAGAGAGAGAGAGAGCGAGGACGGAGAGGAGAGAGAGGGCGAGAGACGAGAGAGAGAGAGAGGCGAGGGAGGAGAGAGAGAGAGAGGCGAGGGACGGAGAGAGAGAGGGACGAGAGAGAGCGGAGGACGAGAGAGAGAGAGCGAGGACGGAGAGAGAGCGAGGCGAGGGACGAGAGAGAGAGAGAGAGAGAGAGAGCGAGGAGAGAGAGAGAGACGAGGAGAGAGAGAGAGAGGCGAGGACTGAGAGAGAGAGAGGCGAGAGGACGAGAGAGAGAGGCGAGAGGACGAGAGAGAGAGGCGAGGGACTGAGAGAGAGAGGAGGCGAGGGCCGAGAGAGGAGCGAGGAGGCGAGGAGAGAGAGAGGGCGGAGGGACCTGAGAGAGAGAGAGCGAGGGACTGAGAGAGAGCCGAGAGACCTGAGAGAGAGAGGCGAGGACGAGAGAGAGAGAGAGAGGGGCGGGAGACTCTGAGAGAGGGAGAGAGAGGGAGGGACGGAGAGGGGAGAGAGAGAGGAGAGAGAGAGAGAGGCGAGGGACGAGAAGAGAGAGAGGCGAGAGACGGAGAGAGGCAGGGACCTGAGAGAGCTTAGGACGGAGAGAGCCAGGCTTAGGATCTGAGAGAGAGCGAGCTGAGGTGACCTGAGAGAGAGAGAGAGAGAGGCGAGGGACTAAGAGAGAGAGCCAGACCTTGACGAGAGAGAGAGCTTAGGACTATAGAGAGGAAGGAGGGACAGAGAGAGAGAGGCTGAGGACAGAGAGAGAGGCTGTGGACTGAGAGAGAGAGGGGCGAGGGACAGAGAGAGCGAGGACTAGGAAAGAGAGGCGAGGTCTGAGAGAGAGGCTATAGACTGAGAGAGAGCGAGGGATGGAGAGAGAGGCCAGGACTGAGAGGAGAGAGAGAGGAGACGAGAGAGAGAGAGAGGCGAGAGAGAGAGAGAGAGAGGACGAGAGAGAGGGAGAGAGAGAGAGGAGAGAGAGACGAGGGAGAGAGAGGCGAGAGAGAGAGAGAGAGAGAGGCGAGGGACGAGAGAGAGAGCGAGAGAGACGAGAGAGAGCGAGAGAGAGAGAGAGAGAGGCGAGAGAGAGAGAGAGAGCGAGGGACGAGAGAGAGAGAGAGAGAGAGACGAGAGAGAGAGAGAGAGAGCGAGAGCGAGAGAGAGAGAGAGAGACGAGGGAGGAGAGAGAGAGAGAGGCGAGGGACGGAGAGAGAGAGAGGCGAGAGAGAGGAGAGAGAGGCGAGGGAGTGAGAGAGAGAGGGGCGAGGGACGAGAGAGAGAGAGGCGAGGACGAGAGAGAGAGAGAGCGAGGAGGAGAGAGAGAGAGAGGGCGAGGAGAGAGAGAGAGAGGCGAGGACGAGAGAGAGAGAGCGAGGGACGAGAGAGAGAGAGGACGAGAGAGAGAGAGAGAGGGAGGAGAGAGAGAGGGAGAGAGGCGAGGGACTGAGAGAGAGAGGCAGAGGACGAGAGAGAGAGCGAGGACTGAGAGAGAGAGAGCGAGAGAGAGAGAGAGAGAGAGGCGAGGGACGAGAGAGAGGCGAGAGAGAGAGAGAGAGGCGAGGACGGAGAGAGAGAGAGGCGAGGAGAGAGAGAGAGAGAGAGAGAGGACGAGAGAGAGAGAGAGAGGCGAGGGGGACGAGAGAGAGAGAGACGAGGGACTGAGAGAGAGAGAGAGAGAGGGACAGAGAGAGAGAGAGGGAGAGACGGAGAGAGAGAGAGAGGAGGGACGAGAGAGAGAGAGGCGAGGGACGAGAGAGAGAGGCGAGGGACGAGAGAGAGAGAGAGGAGAGAGAGAGAGAGAGAGAGAGAGGGACAGGAGAGAGAGAGAGAGGAGAGGAGAGAGAGAGAGAGCGAGGGAGAGGAGAGAGAGGGAGGAGAGAGAGAGAGAGAGAGAGAGAGAGAGAGGCGAGGGACGAGGAGAGAGAGAGCGAGGACTGAGAGAGAGAGAGCGAGGACGAGAGAGGAGAGAGAGAGAGAGGCGAGGGAGAGAGAGAGGCGAGGGACGAGAGAGAGAGAGAGGGAGAGGGACGAGAGAGAGAGCGAGGACGAGAGAGAGAGAGAGGCGAGGGACGAGAGAGAGAGAGGCGAGGAGGAGAGAGAGAGAGGAGAGAGAGAGCGAGGACGGAGAGAGAGAGAGAGGCGAGGGACGGAGAGAGAGAGAGAGGCGAGGGACGAGAGAGAGAGAGGCGAGGACGAGAGAGAGAGAGGCGAGGGAGAGAGAGAGAGAGGCGAGGAGAGAGAGAGAGAGGCAGAGGACGAGAGAGAGAGAGAGAGAGAGAGAGAGAGGGAGCGAGGGACAGAGAGAGAGGGAGAGAGAGAGAGAGAGAGGACGGAGAGAGAGAGAGGCGAGGACGGAGAGAGAGAGCGAGGGACTGAGAGAGAGAGAGAGAGGACGAGAGAGAGAGAGAGAGAGAGGCGAGGGACGAGAGAGAGAGAGAGAGGACGGAGAGAGAGAGAGAGGCGAGGAGAGTGAGGACGAGAGAGAGGCGGGGACGAGAGAGAGAGAGGCGAGGACGAGAGAGAGAGAGAGGCGAGGACTGAGAGAGAGAGGGGCGAGGGACGAGAGAGAGAGAGAGAGAGGGGCGAGAGAGAGAGAGAGGGCGAGGACGAGAGAGAGAGGCGAGGGACGAGAGAGAGAGGCGAGGACGAGAGAGAGAGAGCAGGGACAGAGAGAGAGACGAGAGAGACGAGGAGAGAGGAGCTGAGAGAGAGAGCAGGAACTGAGAGAGAGAGCGAGGGACTGAGAGAGAGAGAGGCGAGGGACTGAGAGAGAGAGCGAGGACGACAGAGGGAGAGAGAGAGAGAGGACGAGCGAGCAGAGAGAGAGGCGAGGGACGGAGAGAGAGAGAGAGAGGACGGACGGAGAGAGAGAGAGCGAGGGACTAGAGAGAGAGAGCGAGGACTGAGGAGAGAGAGAGAGGCGAGGGACGATGAGAGAGAGAGAGGCGAGGGACTGAGAGAGAGAGAGGCGAGGACGAGAGAGAGAGAGAGGCGAGGACTGAGAGAGAGAGAGAGGCGAGGACGGAGAGAGAGAGGCGAGGGACGAGAGAGAGAGGCGAGGGACGAGAGAGAGAGAGGCTAGGGACAGAGATGAGAGAGGCGAGGGACAGAGAGAGACGAGAGGAGAGAGAGAGAGAGAGGGGAGGAGACTGAGAGAGAGAGGAGGCGAGGGACGAGAGAGAGAGGGAGGCGAGGACTGAGAGAGAGAGAGGGCGAGGGACTGAGAGAGGAGAGGCGAGCGAGACGAGAGAGAGAGGCGAGGGACGGAGAGAGAGGAGGCGAGGGACGGAGAGAGAGAGAGAGCGAGGACATGAGAGAGAGGCGAGGGACGGAGAGAGAGAGCGAGGGACGGAGAGAGAGAGAGAGGCGAGGAGACTGAGAGAGAGAGAGGCGAGGGACTGAGAGAGAGAGGCAGGGACTGAGAGAGAGAGAGGCGAGGGAGAGAGGCGAGGGACTGAGGACGGAGAGAGAGAGAG
>NW_027031489.1:0-3578 GCF_034236695.1 Oncorhynchus nerka
AGACCGTTGGCTTTAACTTAAATATGCTGAGTCATCTATAATTGGACTGTCCATTTAGAGGGTAGAGGGCATTACGGAGAGGTTCAATGACTAGACCGTTGGCTTTAACTGTAAATATGCTGAGTCGTCTATAATTGGACTGTCCATTTAGGAGGGTAGAGGGCATTACAGGAGAGGTTCCAATGACTAGACCGTTGGCTTTATCTTAAATATGCTGAGTCGTCTATAATTGGACTGTCCATTTTAGAGGGTAGAGGGCATTACGGAGAGAGTTCAATGAAGCTAGACCGTTGGCTTTAACTTAAATATGCTGAGCGTTCGATCTATAATTGGACTGTCCATTTAGAGGGTAGAGGGCATTACGGAGAGGTTCAATGACTAGACCGTTGGCTTTAACTTAAATATGCTGAGTCGTCTATAATTGGACTGTCCATTTAGAGGGTAGAGGGCATTACGGAGAGGTTCAATGACTAGACCGTTGGCTTTAACTTAAATATGCTGAGTCGATCTATAATTGGACTGTCCATTTAGAGGGTAGAGGGCATTACGGAGAGGTTCAATGACTAGACCGTTGGCTTTTAAATCCACAAGGATTGCCCATAATTGGACTGCCCATTTTAGAGGGTAGATAAAGACATTTGGAGAGGTTCAATGACTAGACCGTTGGCTTTAATCTGAAATATGCTGAGTCGTCTATAATTGGACTGCCCATTTAGAGGGTAGAGGGCATTACTTGAGAGGGTCAATGATCAGACCGCTGGCTTTAACTGAAATATGCTGAGTCCATCTATAATTGGACTGCCCATTTAGAGGGTAGAGGGCATTTACGGAGAGGTTCAATGACTAGACCGTTGGCTTTAACTGAAATATGCTGAGTCACTATAATTGGACTGCCCATTTAGAGGGTAGAGGGCATTACGGAAAGGTTCAATGACTAGACCGTTGGCTTTAACTGAAATATGCTGAGTCACCTATAATTGACTGTCCATTTAGAGGGTAGAGGGCATTACGGAGAGGTTCAATGACTAGACCGTTGGCTTTAACTTAAATATGCTGAGTCGTCTATAATTGGACTGTCCATTTAGAGGGTAGAGGGCATTACGGAGAGGTTCAATGACTAGACCGTTGGCTTTAACTTAAATATGCTGAGTCGTCTATAATTGGACTGTCCATTTAGAGGGTAGAGGGCATTACGGAGAGGTTCAATGACTAGACAGTGAGGAAGTGTTAAAGGAGGAGAAGCATTCACTCTCAGGAAACAACATGGCAGCGCTAGCTAGTTTCATTACCATGTTTAAACACGAGGGTTCGCCTGCAACCGAGATCTCGAATTACACAAAGTTGTAGAAAAGTTTTTTTTTGTTTGTGGAGGGGGGTGTAGGGGACATCAGCAAGTACACTATTCTCAGCACACCTGAAATCTAAAGAGCCAACCAAATAGAAAGGCTGGCCATTTACCCCTTGGGGATGGGACTCTTTCAACAGAGCTTGTCCTATAGTGGTCACAGCACAGCCGAATTACAGCTGTAGGTTGAAATTTGTAGGGACACCCTACAGTGGGAGGGAGTAGGGGACACCCTACAGTGTGGAGGAAGTAGGGGACACCCTACAGTGTGGAGGAAGTAGGGACACCCCCTACAGTGTGGAGAAGTAGGGGACACCCTACAGTGTGGAAGGAAGTAGGGGACATCCTACAGTGTGGAGGTAGGGGACATCCTACAGTGTGGAGGAGTAGGGGACACCCTACAGTGTGGAGAGGTAGGGGACACTTACAGTGTGGAGGAGTAGGGGACGTCACAGTGTGGAGGAGTAGGGGACATCCTACAGTGTGGAGGGTAGGGACACCTACAGTGTGGAGGAAGTAGGGGACACCCTACAGTGTGGAGGAAGTAGGGACACCCCCTACAGTGTGGAGAAGTAGGGGACACCCTACAGTGTGGAAGGAAGTAGGGGACATCCTACAGTGTGGAGGTAGGGGACATCCTACAGTGTGGAGGAGTAGGGGACACCCTACAGTGTGGAGGAAGTAGAGGACACCCTACAGTGTGGAGGAAGTAGGGGACATCCTACAGTGTGGAGGAGTAGGGGACATCCTACAGTGTGGAGGAGGTAGGGGGACACCCTACAGTGTGGAGGAGTAGGGGACACCCTACAGTGTGGAGGAGTAGGGGACACCCTACAGTGTGGAGGAGTAGGGGACACCCTACAGTGTGGAGGAGTAGGGGACATCCTACAGTGTGGAGGAGTAGGGGACATCCTACAGTGTGGAGGAGTAGGGGACACCCTACAGTGTGGAGGAGTAGGGGACATCCTACAGTGTGGAGGAGTAGGGGACATCCTACAGTGTGGAGGAGTAGGGGACACCCTACAGTGTGGAGGAGTAGGGGACACCCTACAGAGGGGACACTCTACAGTGTGGAGGAGTAGGGGACACTCTACAGTGTGGAGGAGTAGGGGACACCCTACAGTGTGGAGGAGTAGGGGACACTCTACAGTGTGGAGGAGTAGGGGACACCCTACAGTGTGGAGGAGTAGGGGACATCCTACAGTGTGGAGGAGTAGGGGACACCCTACAGTGTGGAGGAGTAGGGGACACCCTACAGCGTGGCTGAGGGAGAGAGCCTGTGAGGTCATTTGATGTCATGATTATAGTGGCTTGTCATAAAGAGGACTGGCTGGCTGCTGGGATAACTCAGGATCACTCAGTCTCTACCCCAGTCTCTACTCCAGTCTCAGTCTTCCTAGCCTGGTGCAGGTCTACAATTTTGTTTCTGGTGTCCTTTGACAGCTCTTTGGTCTTGGCCATAGTGGAGTTTGGAGTGTGACTGTTTGAGGTTGTGGACAGGTGTCTTTTATACTGATAACAAGTTCAAACAGGTGCCATTAATTCAGGTAAGGAGTGGAGGACAGAGGAGCCTCTTAAAGAAGAAGTTACAGGTCTGTGAGAGCCAGAAATCTTGCTTGTTTGTAGGTGACCAAATACTTATTTTCCACCATAATTTGCAAATAAATTCATTAAAAATCCTACAATGTGATTTTCTGGATTTTTTTCTTCTCATTTTGTCTGTCATAGTTGAAGTGTACCTATGATGAAAAATTACAGGCCTCTCTCATCTTTTTAAGTGGAGAACTTGCACAATTGGTGGCTGACTAAATTATTTTTTGCCCCACTGTACAACCAATAATAAGCACCGAGCTCAGTTGACATGGTGATGCAGCTTTATCTACAAAACCTTTGAGGATTTTTACATTTTTGTGCACGTAAACAACTCTTCCAAGTTGTTTCCGTACTTTGCAAAAATAGAAAAATTAGCATGACACGAGCAGAATTTAAAAGTAAGCATTTGAAAATGTTTGAAAATTAAAAGCTTGTGGTGACATTTCACAGAGATACGCTTGTTTTTTTGTGAGGTCTTTGTAAAAATTTTTTTAAAAAACATCAACAGGAACTTCATATTATTATGAACACTGTATAGTAGAATCTGAAACTACAACATGTCATCATCTCTGTCACCTCTACTCTGTTTAATGTCCTCCGGATTGGAGAAAAGAAAGAAAGGCAGAGATCAGCGTCGCGC
>NW_027031490.1:0-3579 GCF_034236695.1 Oncorhynchus nerka
CTGAACAATTGTTACAATATTCCTGTCAGCTCACACTGGACCCAAACACAGCACACACACGCCTCTCTCTGTCTGAAGGGAACAGAAAGGTGACACGTACACACCAAGTCCAACCATATCCTGTCCATCCAGACCGTTCACCACACATCTGGTGTCAGGTTCTGTGTAGAGAGGGTCTGTGGACGCTGTTGCTGGGAGGTGGAAGGTGGACTGGTGATGTTGTTACAGCAGTCTCTATGAGAACATCAGAACGAGACAGATGGTAGATTTGGATTCAATAACAAGTCCTGGAGTTTAAAGTGCTCTAGTGGTGGTTATTGGTTCAGACACAATAATGTTGTGACTAAGTATCAGGCCCTCAGTCTCAGAGTAGGAGTGTACCTGGATCACAAGGCAGGTACTCTGTCTACAGTGTCTCTGACACAATGACCCCCTCCACAGGTCCAGACCACATTCCACTCAGCCCCCTCTATCCTGGGTTTTGGCTCTATATTATAATGGTACTGCTGAGCTGGTTAAACTGTAAACTGATTAGTTATTAATTAAAATTCAATCCAATGTTTTAATCTTGTCCATTTCCATGAATCATGATGTCTGGTGTTGATGTATATTGGTTGTCATTCAGAACCATTGATATGTTTTCTCAGTTGGTTCTCTGTCTCTATGTAATTCTCCTCAGTATCATTGATCAGCTTGTTGGCTCGGTCCTAATTGATGTGTTCTCTGTCACCTGGAGCTGCATGGAAATGGTCCAGGAACTAAGGACAATTCAGGGACTAGTCATTACTACAAGCTGGTATCACTTACTTTCTACTAAACTATATGGTCTGGTTTCCCAGACACAGATGAATCCTAGTCCTGGACTAAACAGTATTTTCAATGTAGATGTCCAGGAAACCGGCCCTAAATGTGTTCCTCCCGGGGAAGGACTGCCCGTTCCATGATCTCGCCATCACGGTTGACAACTCCATTGTGTCCTCCTCCCAGAGCGCTAAGAACCTTGGCGTGATCCTGGACAACACCCTGTCGTTCTCAAATAACATCAAGGCGGTGGCCCGTTCCTGTAGGTTCATGCTCTACAACATCCGCAGAGTACGACCCTGCCTCACACAGGAAGCGGCGCAGGTCCTAATCCAGGCACTTGTCATCTCCCGTCTGGATTACTGCAACTCGCTGTTGGCTGGGCTCCCTGCCTGTGCCATTAAACCCCTACAACTCATCCAGAACGCCGCAGCCCGTCTGGTGTTCAACCTTCCCAAGTTCTCTCACGTCACCCCGCTCCTCCGCTCTCTCCACTGGCTTCCAGTTGAAGCTCGCATCCGCTACAAGACCATGGTGCTTGCCTACGGAGCTGTGAGGGGAACGGCACCTCAGTACCTCCAGGTTCTGATCAGGCCCTACACCCAAACAAGGGCACTGCGTTCATCCACCTCTGGCCTGCTCGCCTCCCTACCACTGAGGAAGTACAGTTCCCGCTCAGCCCAGTCAAAACTGTTCGCTGCTCTGGCCCCCCAATGGTGGAACAAACTCCCTCACGACGCCAGGACAGCGGAGTCAATCACCACCTTCCGGAGACACCTGAAACCCCACCTCTTTAAGGAATACCTAGGATAGGATAAAGTAATCCTTCTCACCCCCCTTAAAAGACCTAGATGCACTATTGTAAAGTGGCTGTTCCACTGGATGTCATAAGGTGAAAGCACCAATTTGTAAGTCGCTCTGGATAAGAGCGTCTGCTAAATGACTTAAATGTAAATGTAAATGTAAACATAGCATATGTTTTCTGTACTAATGAAATCTCTCTATCGGGAGTCCACTGTAATTTATTTAACAATAACCTGGGTTAATCTTATCTGTAAGTTTATATATGTTGCGTGGTATGGGATCCATTACCTACAGTACTTTATTATCCCTAAGAACTGCAACATATTTATTTTCATAATTAAATTTAATGCTTATAAAATCACTCTTTTTCTACCTTCATCTTTTTTCTGCCCCGTTGGCTTAAAATATACCCTAAATATTTAACATAACTCTTCCTGCATGGCTCTCAACATTACACTAGTGTCTCCTAGATTCGTTGGAGTCCCATCTTGTAGCAGGGCCATTGCCATGGGGTACCAGGGCTGTGCATAGAAGGCCACTTTGCCACAATACACACTCACATCCTCTGGCCCCCCTTCTTTTTCTGGAATGACCTTTAATTAGAACCCAATTTCGTATTACTACGAGGTCTGCCTGCCTTAACGGCGCTGAAAATAATTCACTCTTGTTAACATATCTTCACCTTGAGGTTTGTATAAATTTCCTATTTAGTTAAACTCTATAATATTTTCTAGTTTCCTCAGGGATTTTTTTCTCAAAGAGTAGACTCTAACCCGCCATTGCTCTTTACCTCAAGATTTAATTTAGATTTCCTATTTAGTTATAAACTCTATAGTACTTTCTTATTTCTCAGGGATTTTCCCTCAAAGAGTAGACTCTAACCCGTCATTGCTCTTTACCTCGAGATTTAATTTAGATTTCCTATTTAGTTATAAACTCTATAGTACTTTCTTATTTCTCAGGGATTTTCCCTCATACAACGCCCATAGTGACAGTTACGCACTATATTAGCTTTACTTTCCCAAGGAAATAATACAATTATTTGTTATAGACTTTGAATAGAGACTGGTGTTCCTTAATCATTTTATAATTAATTTCCACCTGTTCCAACAATTTCTAGTGAAGTTGATCAGTCTTCACGGGAAATTCTTAGGATTCAGGGCTATTTGCCTAATCCTGTTATTGGAGGGGCCGTCTGTTCCTCTTGGTCAGCGGCCCCAGGGTATTCCTGGTACGCATATTGCGAGCCTAGTGCTGGGCAGACCTGCCTTTTGCCTGCGTATCATTTCCTGTTCTGAACCATTATTTTCTACCCTACTTTGCTCCTCATGAGCTGCCGTAGTATCTATGGTAGTTGCCATTTAGGGTTCTTTTCTGGAATTTTTATCATCCCAGAAAGTTGTCTACCCTCAAATCCTAGAAGGTATTTTATGGCTGTCTGGTCTACCGTTCTCAGTTTACCCCATGGTAAACCCGGTACGAAGAAACATCCTGATGGTTTGTAAGGTAAGGCACTAGCTCGCCTAGTCCTTTGTAATTCCTCCTCGTCCCCATGTAGAGCCAATGCTCTTCCTGCGTCTGGGTAGGTTGGTACTGCCGTAGCCATATCTCTAACTCTTTAAAGATACCTACTTTAGTAAGTTGTTTGGAAGTAGAGCGCTGGTAGGGCCGTTAACTCAGGTAGTAGTTGTCACATCTAATCAAGGTGGGTGGAATCAGGCGCAGAGAACAGATAGCGATATGAAAGTTTATTCTCCGGTGAACAAGAAACACGGTCAACCCAATAACACAGGGTGAACAATCCAACACAGGATAAAAGACGAACCGGAGAATAAGAACACAAGATACACCGACAGACATAGATGACAAATAAACAATCCCGCACAAAACAAGGGCGGGACAACCTACTATATATACAGACACTAATAAACTAAACAACACACAGGTGAAACCAATCAGACAAAACCAGACCCT
>NW_027031491.1:0-3579 GCF_034236695.1 Oncorhynchus nerka
TAACAGCAGCAGTAGTAACAGCATTAGCAACTGGCTAATAGTAACAGCCCAAAGCATTAGTAACAGCTGTAAGTGGCTGTAACATTAGTCAACAGCAGCAGTAGTAACAACCCAGCATTAGTAACAGCGGCATTAGTAACAGCAGCAGTAGTAACAGCGATAGTAACAATGTAGTAACAGCGGCATTAGTAACAGCAGCGTTGGTAACAGCGGCATTAGTAACAGCAGCGTAAGTAACAGCAGCATTAGTAACAGCAGCAGCATTGTAGCAACAGCATTAGTAACAACAGCATTAGTAACAGCAGCAGCGTAAAGTAACAGCAGCGTTAGTAGCAACGGCATTAGTAACAGCAACGATGGTAACAGCAGCGATGAGTAACAGCAGCATTAGTAACAGCAGCATTAATGGCATCAGCGGCATTAGTAACAGCAGCATTAGTAACAGCAGCATTAGTAGCAGGCGGCAGCATCAGTAACAGCAGCGATGGTAACAACAGCATGTAGTAACAGCAACGTGTGTAACAGAGCGTAGTAACAACGGCATTGGTAACAAGCGGCAGCATTAGTAACAGCAGCATTAGTAGCAGCGGCATTAGTAACATGTAACTAGCAACAGCGTTGAGTAACAGCAGCGTGGTAAGCAGCAGCAGTAGTAACAGCAGCATTAGTAACAGCAGCAGTGTGGTAACAGCAGCATTAGTAACAGCGCAGCATTAGTAACAGCAGCAGCAATGTAGTAGCAGCAGCAGCATTAGTAACAGCAGCATTAGTAACAAGCAGCATTAGTAACAGCAGCATGTAGTAACAGCAGCATTAGTAACAGCAGCATTAGTAACAGCAGCATTAGTAACAGCAGCATTAGTAACAGCAGCATTAGTAACAGCAGCAGTAATAGCAGCATTAGTAACAGCTGTAGTAACAGCAGCATTAGTAACAGCAGCATTAGTAACAGCAGCAGTAGTAACAGCAGCATTAGTAACAGCAGCATTAGTAACAGCAGCATTAGTAACAGCAGCATGTAGTAACAACAGCATTAGTAACAGCAGCATTAGTAACAGCAGCATTAGTAACAGCAGCATTAGTAAGCTTAGCGGAACATTAGTAACAGCAGCATAGTAACAGCAGCAGCATTGGTAACAGCGGCATTAGTAACAGCAGCATTAGTAACAACAGCAGCATTAGTAACAGCAGCATTAGTAACAGCGGCATTAGTAACAGCAGCAGTAGTAACAACAGCAGCATTAGTAACAGCATTAGTAACAGCAGCATTAGTAACAGCAGCAGCATTAGTAACAGCAGCATTAGTAGCAGCATTAGTAACAGCAGCATTAGTAACAGCAGCATTAGTAACAGCAGCATTAGTAACAGCAGCAGCATTAGTAACAGCAGCATTAGTAACAGCAGCATTAGTAACAGCAGCATTAGTAACAGCAGCATTAGTAACAGCAGCATTAGTAACAGCAGCATTAGTAACAGCAGCATTAGTAACAGCAGCAGCATTAGTAACAGCAGCAGCATTAGTAACAGCAGCATTAGTAACAGCAGCATTAGTAACAGCAGCAGCATTAGTAACAGCAGCATTAGTAACAGCAGCATTAGTAACAGCAGCAGCATTAGTAACAGCAGCAGCATTAGTAACAACAGCATTAGTAACAGCAGCATTAAGTAACAGCAGCATTAGTAACAACAGCAATTAGTAGCAACCAGCAGCATTAGTAACAGCAGCATTAGTAACAGCAGCATTAGTAACAGCAGCATTAGTAGCAGCAGCATTAGTAACAGCAGCATTAGTAACAGCAGCATTAGTAACAGCAGCATTAGTAACAGCAGCATTAGTAGCAGCAGCATTAGTAACAGCAGCATTAGTAACAGCAGCAGTAGCAGCAACAGTAGCATTAATAGTAGCAGCATTAGTAACAACAGCATTAGTAACAACGAGCATTAGTAACAGCAGCATTAGTAACAACAGCAGCATTAGTAACAACAGCATTAGTAACAGCAGCATTAGTAACAGCAGCATTAGTAACAGCAGCATTAGTAACAACAGCAACGTTAGTAACAACAGCGGCATTAGTAACAACAGCGGCATTAGTAACAGCAGCATTAGTAGCAACAGCATTAGTAACAGCAGCATTAGTAACAACAGCAGCATTAGTAACAGCAACATTATGTAACAGCAGCATTAGTAACAGCAGCAGCATTAGTAACAGCAACGGCATTAGTAACAGCAGCATTAAGTAACAGCAGCAGCATTAGTAACAGCAGCAGCATTAGTAACAGCAGCATTAGTAACAGCAGCATTAGTAACAGCATTAGTAACAGCAACGTAGTAACAGCAGCATTAGTAACAGCAGCATTAGTAACAGCAGCATTAGTAACAGCAGCATTAGTAAGCAACGGCATTAGTAACAACGCATTGGTAACAGCGGCATTAGTAACAGCAGCGATAGTAACATAGCAACAGCATTAGTAACAGCAGCATTAGTAACAGCATTGAGTAACAGCAGCATTAAGTAACAGCAGCATTAGTAACAACAGCATTAGTAACAGCAGCATAGTAACAACAGCATTAGTAACAGCGGCATTAGTAGCAACAGCATTAGTAACAGCAGCATAGTAACAGCAGCATTAGTAGCAACAGCATTAGTAGCAGCAATTAGTAACAACAGCATGTAACAACAGCAGCATTAGTAACACGGCATTAGTAACAGCAGCATTAGTAACAGCGGCGATAGTAACAGCAGCATTAGTAACAGCAGCATTAGTAGCAACAGCAAGCATTAGTAACAGCAACAGCGTTAGTAACAACATTAGTAGCAACGCAGCATTAGTAACAGCATTAGTAACAGCAACAGCATTAGTAACAGCGGCATTAGTAACAGCAGTGGTAGCAGCAGCATTAGTAACAGCAGCATTAGTAACCAGCAGCATTAGTAACAGCAGCGGCGTGTAACAGCAGCATTAGTAACAGCAGCGATTAGTAACAGCAGCAGCATTAGTAACAGCAGCATTAGTAACAGCACTAGTAGCAGCGACATTAGTAACAGCAACGGCATTAAGTAACAGCGGCATTAGTAACAGCAGCATTAACAGCAGCAGCATTAGTAGCAACAGCATTAGTAGCAGCGACTAGTGTAACAACAGCATTAAGTCAACAGCGGCGGCATTAGTAGCAGCAGCATTAGTAGCAGCAGCGGATTAAGTAACAGCAGCATTAAGTAACAACAGCAGCATTAGTAACAGCCGAGCATTAGTAACAGCAGCGTTATGTAACAGCAGCATTAGTAACAGCAGCAGCATTAGTAACAGCAGCTAACAGCAGCAGTAGTAGCAGCAGACAGCAGCATTAGTAACAGCAGCGTGGTAACAGCAGCGATGAGTAACAACCCAGCAACATTGGTAACAGCAGCATTAGTAACAGCGGAACAGCATTAACAACAGCATTAGTAACAGCAGCATTAGTAACAGCAGCAGCATTAGTAACAGCAGCAGCATGAAGTAGCAGCAGCAGCATTAGTAACAGCGCATTAGTAACAAGCAGCAAGCAGTAGTGACAACAGCAACATTAGTAACAGCAGC
>NW_027031492.1:0-3580 GCF_034236695.1 Oncorhynchus nerka
AGAGAGAGAGAGAGAGAGAGAGAGAGAGAGAGAGAGAGAGAGAGAGAGAGAAAAGGACAGAAGGTTTGTAAACAGAAATAAACTGCAGGATCTATCTAGGCCGGGCTTATTAATGTCCTAATGTGTTTCCTCATAGCTCACACACACACACACACACACACACACACACACACACACACACATTGGCACGACTAGCCAGCACTAATGAATCAGACAGGGGCAGGTGGCTAAAGCCTTGGACCTGCACTCAATTACAGGACAGCTGTATTCACCATATCACCACTGTATCCATCCCATTCCTACTGCACTGCACACTGCACTGCCCACACACACACACACACACACACACACACACACACACACACACACACACACAAACGCACGCACACACACACACACACACACACACACACACACACACACACACACACACACACACACACACACACACACACACACACACACACACAGAGAGAGAGAAAGACACATAAAGTAAGAGGGTCAACGAACACACATCTGGAAAAAGACACACACACACGCACATACACATTAATATGTGATTAAATATCTGCCCCCGTCCCCACATCCCTGTCACGTATATCCCCCCTCTTCCAGGCTTCCTCCACCACCCTCGCTCCCAGGGGACAAATTAAAACAATGGCAGTCAATAGGCTGACTGGGTCCTGACACTATCTGCCCCTTTTATAGACTTTTAAATCTCAGCTCTATCTTATGGAATTCTCAAGTTCTCAGCTCTATCTTATGGAATTCTAGAGTTCTCAGCTCTATATTATGGAATTCTAGAGTTCTCAGCTCTATCTTATGGAATTCTAGAGTTTCTCAGCTCTATCTTATGGAATTCTCAGTTCTCTATCTTATGGAATTCTCAAGTTCTCAGCTCTATCTTATTTAATTCTGGAGTTCTCAGCTCTATCTTATGGACTTCTCAAGTTCTCAGCACTATCTTATGGAATTCTAGAGTTCTCAGCTCTATCTTATGGAATTCTCAAGTTCTCAGCTCTATCTTATGGAATTCTAGTGTTCTCAGCACTATCTAATGGAATTCTAGAGTTCTCAGCTCTATCGTAGAGGATTCTAGAGTTCTCAGCACTATTTTATGGAATTCTAGAGTTCTCAGCACTATCTTATGGAATTCTAAAGTTCTCAGCACTATCTTATGGAATTCTAGAGTACTCAGTACTATATTATAAAATTATAGACTTCTCAGCTCTGTCTTATGGAATTCTAAAGTTCTAATCAAATCAAATCAAATCAAATTTTATTTGTCACATACACATGGTTAGCAGATGTTAATGCGAGGGTAGCGAAATGCTTGTGATTCTAGTTCCGACAATGCAGTGATAACCAACAAGTAATCTAACTAACAATTCCAAAACTACTGTCTTATACACAGTGTAAGGGGATAAGGAATATGTACATAAGGATATATGAATGAGTGATGGTACAGAGCAGCATACAGTAGATGGTATCGAGTACAGTATATACATATGAGATGAGTATGTAGACAAAGTAAACAAAGTGGCATAGTTAAAGTGGCTAGTGACATAAGGATGCAGTCGATGATCTAGAGTACAGTATATACATATGCATATGAGATGAATAATGTAGGGTAAGTAACATTATATAAGGTAGCATTGTTTAAAGTGGCTAGTGATATATTTACATCATTTCCATCAATTCCCATTATTAAAGTGGCTGAGTTGGGTCAGTGTCAATGACAGTGTGTTGGCAGCAGCCACTCAATGTTAGTGGTGGCTGTTTAACAGTCTGATGGCCTTGAGATAGAAGCTGTTTTTCAGTCTCTCGGTCCCAGCTTTGATGCACCTGTACTGACCTCGCCTTTCTGATGATAGCGGGGTGAACAGGCAGTGGTTCGGGTGGTTGATGTCCTTGATGATCTTTATGGCCTTCCTGTAACATCGGGTGGTGTAGATGTCCTGGAGGGCAGGTAGTTTGCCCCGGTGATGCGTTGTGCAGACCTCACTACCCTCTGGAGAGCCTTACGGTTGAGGGCGGAGCAGTTGCCGTACTCCAGGCGGTGATACAGCCCGCCAGGATGCTCTCGGGATTGTGCATCTGTAGAAGTTTGTGAGTGCTTTTGGTGACAAGCCGAATTTCTTCAGCCTCCTGAGGCTGGAAGAGGCGCTGCTGCACCTTCTTCACGACGCTGTCAGTGTGAGTGGACCAATTCAGTTTGTCTGTGATGTGTATGCCGAGGAACTTAAACTTGCTACCCTCTCCACTACTGATCCATCGATGTGATAGGGGGTGTTCCCTCTGCTGTTTCCTGAAGTCCACAATCATCTCCTTAGTTTTGTTGACGTTGAGTGTGAGGTTATTTTCCTGACACCACACTCCGAGGGCCCTCACCTCCTCCCTGTAGGCCGTCTGCCGTTGTTGGTAATCAAGCCTACCACTGTTGTGTCGTCCGCAAACTTGATGATTGAGTTGGAGGCGTGCATGGCCACGCAGTCGTGGGTGAACAGGAGTACAGGAGAGGGCTCAGAACGCACCCTGTGGGGCCCCCGTGTTGAGGATCAGCGGGGAGGAGATGTTGTTGTTTACCACTCACCACCTGGGGCGGCCCGTCAGGAAGTCCAGTACCCAGCTGCACAGGGCGGGGTCGAGACCCAGGGTCTCGAGCTTGATGACGAGCTTGGAGGGTACTATGGTGTTGAATGCCGAGCTGTAGTCGATGAACAGCATTCTCACATAGGTATTCCTCTTGTCCAGGTGGGTTAGGGCAGTGCAGTGTGGTTGAGATTGCATCGTCTGTGGACCTATTTGGGCGATAAGCAAATTGGAGTGGGTCTAGGTGTCAGGTAGGGTGGAGGTGATATGGTCCTTGACTAGTCTCTCAAAGCACTTCATGATGACGGAAGTGAGTGCTACGTGGGGCGGTAGTCGTTAGCTCAGTTACCTTAGCTTTCTTGGGAACAGGAACAATGGTGGCCCTCTTTGAAGCATGGGAACAGCAGACTGGTATAGGGATTGATTGAATATGTCCGTAAACACACCGGCCAGCTGGTCTGCGCATGCTCTGAGGGCGCGGCTGGGGATGCCGTCTGGGCCTGCAGCCTTGCGAGGGTTAACACGTTTAAATGTCTTACTCACCTCGGCTGCAGTGAAGGAGAGACAGCATGTTTTCGTTGCAGGCCGTGTCAGTGGCACTGTATTGTCCTCAAAGCGGGCAAAAAAGTTATTTAGTCTGCCTGGGAGCAAGACATCCTGGTCCGTGACTGGGCTGGGTTTCTTCTTGTAGTCCGTGATTGACTGTAGACCCTGCCACATGCCTCTTGTGTCTGAATTGAGATTCCACTTTGTCTCTGTACTGACGCTTAGTTTGTTTAATAGCCTTGCGGAGGGAATAGCTGCATTGTTTATATTCGGACATATTACCAGACACCTTGCCCTGATTAAAAGCAGTGGTTCGCGCTTTCAGTTTCACGCGAATGCTGCCATCAATCCACGGTTTCTGGTTTGGGAATGTTTTTATCGTTGCTATGGGAATTTCTCAGTACTATCTTATGGAATTATATAGTTCTCAGGTCTATCTTGT
>NW_027031493.1:0-3581 GCF_034236695.1 Oncorhynchus nerka
GTACCATTGATTAGTTGTATTTAGAACCCTAGTACTATTGATTAGTTGTATTTAGAACCCCGGTACTATTGATTAGTTGTATTTAGAACCCCGGTACCATTGATTAGTTGTATTTAGAACCCCAGTACTATTGATTAGTTGTATTTAGAACCCCGGTACCATTGATTAGTTGTATTTAGAACCCCAGTACTATTGATTAGTTGTATATGATGGAAGGTGATTTATAACCACAGTACTATTGATTAGTTGTATTTAGAACCCTAGTACTATTGATTAGTTGTATTTAGGACCATATTACTATTGATTAGTCGTATTTAGAACCCTAGTACTATTGATTAGTTGTATTTAGAACCCTAGTACTATTGATTAGTTGTATTTAGAACCCCAGTACTATTGATTAGTTGTATATGATGGAAGGTGATGTACAACCCAGTACTATTGATTAGTTGTATTTAGAACCCTAGTACTATTGATTAGTTGTATTTAGAACCCCAGTACTATTGATTAGTTGTATATGATGGAAGGTGATGTACAACCCCAGTACTATTGATTAGTTGTATTTAGAACCCTAGTACTATTGATTAGTTGTATTTAGAACCCCGGTACCATTGATTAGTTGTATTTAGAACCCCAGTACTATTGATTAGTTGTATATGATGGAAGGTGATGTACAACCCCAGTACTATTGATTAGTTGTATTTAGAACCCTAGTACTATTGATTAGTTGTATTTAGAACCCTAGTACTATTGATTAGTTGTATTTAGAACCCCGGTACCATTGATTAGTTGTATTTAGAACCCCAGTACTATTGATTAGTTGTATATGATGGAAGGTGATGTACAACCCCAGTACTATTGATTAGTTGTATTTAGAACCCTAGTACTATTGATTAGTTGTATTTAGAACCCTAGTACTATTGATTAGTTGTATTTAGAACCCTAGTACTATTGATTAGTTGTATTTATAACCCTAGTACTATTGATTAGTTGTATTTATAACCCTAGTACTATTGATTAGTTGTATTTAGAACCCCAGTACTATTGATTAGTTGTATATGATGGAAGGTGATGTACAACCCTAGTACTATTGATTAGTTGTATTTAGAACCCTAGTACTATTGATTAGTTGTATTTAGAACCCTAGTACTATTGATTAGTTGTATTTAGAACCCCAGTACTATTGATTAGTTGTATATGATGGAAGGTGATGTACAACCCCAGTACTATTGATTAGTTGTATTTTGAACCCCAGTACTATTGATTAGTTGTATATGATGGAAGGTGATTTATAACCCCAGTACTATTGATTAGTTGTATTTAGAACCCCGGTACCATTGATTAGTTGTATTTAGAACCCTAGTACTATTGATTAGTTGTATATGATGGAAGGTGATTTATAACCCCATTACTATTGATTAGTTGTATTTAGAACCCTAGTACTATTGATTAGTTGTATTTAGAACCCTAGTACTATTGATTAGTTGTATATGATGGAAGGTGATTTATAACCACAGTACTATTGATTAGTTGTATTTAGAACCCTAGTACTATTGATTAGTTGTATTTAGAACCCTAGTACTATTGATTAGTTGTATTTAGAACCCTAGTACTATTGATTAGTTGTATTTAGAACCCTAGTACTATTGATTAGTTGTATTTAGAACCCTGGTACTATTGATTAGTTGTATTTAGAACCCCAGTACTATTGATTAGTTGTATATGATGGAAGGTGATGTACAACCCCAGTACTATTGATTAGTTGTATTTAGAACCCCAGTACTATTGATTAGTTGTATATGATGGAAGGTGATGTACAACCCCAGTACTATTGATTAGTTGTATTTAGAACCCCAGTACTATTGATTAGTTGTATATGATGGAAGGTGATGTACAACCCTCAGGCTCAACTTGCCTTAAGAGTCGGCTGCAATGTGAAACACACCCTCCCTCAGTCTATCATCACCAGAGTGAGAATCCAGGAGCATAACATGGTTAACCTGAAGGAAATGAGTTAACCTGACTCATAATGAGTGTTGATGGTCCCTCTCCATCCTCTCTCCAGCGACAGCTACATCGTGTGTGTAAAGCCGTGGTGATGGTGAGGGATGATTCCAGTAGAGGCTGGTTTGGTCCAGGACGGGGGCTCTGAGTAGAGTGGGAGTCTGCAGGGTCCTGCCCCCCGAGCTGGGGCTGGGACTCGCCCCTCTGGGTCGCTCCCACTTCCTCATCCATGGAGAACGTCTACGGGACAAACAGGTGAGGGACAAACAGGTGAGGGACAAACAGGTAAGGGACAAACTCATGTGAGCATCAGACACACAAACACACACCAAATATACACACACACACACACACACACACAAAAAAGTATTCTGTAGTCAACATGCTGTCACTATGACAACTAGTACAGTACAATATAGTCTAGTCTTCTGTAGTCAACATGCTGTCACTATGACAACTAGTACAGTACAATATAGTCTAGTCTTCTGTAGTCAACATGCTGTCACTATGACAACTAGTACAGTACAATATAGTCTAGACTTCTGTAGTCAACATGCTGTCACTATGACAACTAGTACAGTACAATATAGTCTAGACTTCTGTAGTCAACATGCTGTCACTCTGACAACTAGTACAGTACAAGATAGTGTTAAATTGGACTCATTGTTCTGGTCTCGACTCAACTGAAGTTGGTCTCCAATACAACACTGCTAAATAATTATCATGATGATTGATTGACAGGTTGATTGACTGATTGAATGACGTGTCTGTTGTGTGATTACTCAGGTGATCCTGGAGTGTGCTCTGAGGAAGAACCTTGTGTACACCAAGGCCACGCCCACCTTCCACCATTGGATGGTGGAGGACAGGAGGTGTGGCCTGACGTTCCAGAGGCCTGCTGATGCTCGGGCCTTCGACAGGGCGTACGGAAAGCCATGGAGGACATGGCAGAAGGTGGAGGAAACTCTGGAATGGTCTGACACTGGCCTTTTTAAAGGAGTAGCATGCTAGGTGCTACGATGGTAAAATCTGCCGTTGTGCTCTTGAGCAAGTCACTTCACCATAATTGCTCCAGGGTACTGGGCAATGCTGACTCTGGTCTTGACTCCAATCTCTGAGGAGATCTCAGGGGAGTTGGAACATGCAAATGACACATCTCCAATTCACACATGTATTTTCATATTTTTATTTGTCCTTTTATTTAACTAGGCAAGTCAGTTAAGAACTAATTATTATTTAAAATGACGACCTAGGAACAGTGGGTTAACTGCCTTGTTCAGGGCAGAACAACAGATTCGTACCTTGTCAGCTCGGAGATTCAATCTAACAACCTTTCAGTTACTGGTCCAACTCTCTAACCACTAGGCTACCTGCCGCTAATATACATTTGTACGTGTGAAATATGACAAATATTAGCATGCGTCAAATGATTATTATCAATTAAGGTGTAACAATGCGATTGAAAAGTCTATACCTGAAAATAGTTGCACAACCTGAGTTAGTTAAGTTTGCCACTCTTTGCTCCCCGTGAGGCTCCACGACGTCCTCCTCAACACTCCAGAATGAGGCAGAACTGGGCG
>NW_027031494.1:0-3582 GCF_034236695.1 Oncorhynchus nerka
GAGCTGAACACTGGAAAACAATATTTGTAGAATACTATGTGTATTATCTTGACACTTCCTTACAACAATATGTCCAGGCATATTGGTCCCCTTAATAAAGACTAACAGCAGCCAGTGAAGGACGTCCATCAATCAGACAGACAGAAGACTAGTGTTCTGACTTCAGCAACTAAAATAGCACCCTATTCCTACGCAGTGTACAGTATATTCCCCTTAGTGCTCTGGTCTAAAGTAGTGCATTATATGTGTAGGGAATAGGGTCCCATAGTGCTCTGGTCTAAAGTAGTGCATTATATGTAGGGAATAGGTCCCATAGGGCTCTGGTCTAAAGTAGTGCATTATATGTAGGGAATAGGGTCCCATAGGGCTCTGGTCTCAGTAGTGCACTATATGTAGGGAATAGGGTCCCATAGGGCTCTGCGTCTAAAGTAGTGCACTATATAGGGAATAGGGTGCCATAGTGCTCTGGCTCTAAAGTAGTGCAGTATATATGGGAATAGGGTCCCATAGGGCTCTCTGGTCTAACAAGAGTAGTGCACTATATGGTGTGTTTAGAGATTGCCATGGGGGTCTGGTCTCACAGTAGTGCATTATATAGGGGAATATAGGGTGCCATAGAGGCCTCTGGTCTCAAGCAAGTGGCACTATATACTGTAAGGGAGAATAGGGTCCCATAGGGCTCTGGTCTCAGAAGTAGTGCACCATATGTAGGGGAATAGGGTCCACTTTGAAGGTCTCTGGTCTAAAAGTAGTGCACTATAGGGAATAGGGTGCCATAGTGGCTCTGGTCTAAAGTAGTGCACTATATAGAGAAATAGGGTCCCATAGGGCTCTGGTCACAAAGTAGTGCACTATATATAGGGAATAGGGTCCCATAGGCTCTGGTCTAAAGTAGTGCACTATATATAGGAAGAATAGGGTGAGGGCTCTGGTCTCAGTAGTGCACTATATAGGAATAGGGAGCCAGTCCGGTGCTTAGTCTAAGACCCATCTGCTCAAGATAACTGGTGAGCTATACATCAAGAGAAAACTGACAGAGGAAAATACATTAAGCTCCTGTTCTGCTCCACACAGATTAAGCTGCGGCACAAATGGCATCCTATTCCAACTATGCAGTGCTAGCACAGACCGGGTACCATGGGGAATAGGGGTGCCGTTGATGGACGCAGAGGACCCTGTTCTCAGGCAGTCGTCTTCCACGGCATGTGCCACAGGAGCTTGAATAAAAGCGTCTTAAATCTGTTTCCCATACGGTGTGAAAACAGCGGAGGACTATGACACTCTGCAAGGGCATAGAACCAACCTGCTTCACTTTAACTTAAACAATTCAAACGACAGCATCGTTTTATTTAACAAGAGATGATTAGTAGGGATGTGGCAAGTCACTCATTATGGAAACACCGAATGGGTTCTTGGATTGACACTACTGCCCTCTAGTGGAGAAAGACCAATGTCCAGCTTCATGGGACTGATTCGGTTCATACAAATGAATTGTTTCAATGAAAAACTGTAAGTTTTGGATCCTGATTAAATAGTGGTGTCAGTACACTAGAGTGGATCCTTAGTGATTAAATAGTGGTGTCAGTATACTAGAGTGGATCCTGATTAAATAGTGGTGTCAGTACACTAGAGTGTATCCTGATTAAATAGTGGTGTCAGTACACTAGAGTGGATCCTAAGTGATTAAATAGTGGTGTCAGTATACTAGAGTGGATCCTTAGTGATTAAATAGTGGTGTCAGTACACTAGAGTGGATCCTTAGTGATTAAATAGTGGTGTCAGTACACTAGAGTGGATCCTAAGTGATTAAATAGTGGTGTCAGTATACTAGAGTGGATCCTTAGTGATTAAATAGTGGTGTCAGTACACTAGAGTGGATCCTGATTAAATAGTGGTGTCGGTACACTAGAGTGGATCCTTAGTGATTAAATAGTGGTGTCAGTATACTAAATTGGATCCTTAGTGATTAAATGGTGGTGTCAGTACACTAGAGTGGGTCCCTGATTAAATGAGTGGTGTCAGTATACTGGAGTGGATCCTAAGTGAGTATACTAGAGTGGATCCTTAGTGATTAAATAGTGGTGTCAGTACACTAGAGTGGATCCTGATTAAATAGTGGTGTCGGTACACTAGAGTGGATCCTTAGTGATTAAATAGTGGTGTCAGTACACTAGAGTGGATCCTTAGTGATTAAATAGTGGTGTCAGTACACTAGAGTGGATCCTAAGTGATTAAATAGTGGTGTCAGTACACTAGAGTGGATCCTGATTAAATAGTGGTGTCCGTATACTAGAGTGGATCCTTAGTGATTAAATAGTGGTGTCAGTACACTAGAGTGGATCCTTAGTGATTAAATAGTGGTGTCAGTACACTAGAGTGGATCCTTAGTGATTAAATAGTGGTGTCAGTATACTAGAGTGGATCCTTAGTGATTAAATAGTGGTGTCAGTATACTAGAGTGGATCCTTAGTGATTAAATAGTGGTGTCAGTATACTAGAGTGGATCCTTAGTGATTAAATAGTGGTGTCAGTACACTAGAGTGGATCCTTAGTGATTAAATAGTGGTGTCAGTATACTAGAGTGGATCCTAAGTGATTAAATAGTGGTGTCAGTACACTAGAGTGGATCCTGATTAAATAGTGGTGTCAGTATACTAGAGTGGATCCTTAGTGATTAAATAGTGGTGTCAGTACACTAGAGTGGATCCTTAGTGATTAAATAGTGGTGTCAGTACACTAGAGTGGATCCTTAGTGATTAAATAGTGGTGTCAGTATACTAGAGTGGATCCTTAGTGATTAAATAGTGGTGTCAGTATACTAGAGTGGATCCTTAGTGATTAAATAGTGGTGTCAGTATACTAGAGTGGATCCTTAGTGATTAAATAGTGGTGTCAGTACACTAGAGTGGATCCTTAGTGATTAAATAGTGGTGTCAGTATACTAGAGTGGATCCTAAGTGATTAAATAGTGGTGTCAGTACACTAGAGTGGATCCTTAGTGATTAAATAGTGGTGTCAGTATACTAGAGTGGATCCTGATTAAATAGTGGTGTCAGTACACTAGAGTGGATCCTTAGTGATTAAATAGTGGTGTCAGTACACTAGAGTGGATCCTTAGTGATTAAATAGTGGTGTCAGTATACTAGAGTGGATCCTGATTAAATAGTGGTGTCAGTACACTAGAGTGGATCCTGATTAAATAGTGGTGTCAGTACACTAGAGTGGATCCTTAGTGATTAAATAGTGGTGTCAGTACACTAGAGTGGATCCTTAGTGATTAAATAGTGGTGTCAGTATACTAGAGTGGATCCTTAGTGATTAAATAGTGGTGTCAGTATACTAGAGTGGATCCTAGTGATTAAATAGTGGTGTCAGTATACTAGAGTGGATCCTGATTAAATAGTGGTGTCAGTATACTAGAGTGGATCCTTAGTGATTAAATAGTGGTGTCAGTATACTAGAGTGGATCCTGATTAAATAGTGGTGTCAGTACACTAGAGTGGATCCTTAGTGATTAAATAGTGGTGTCAGTACACTAGAGTGGATCCTTAGTGATTAAATAGTGGTGTCAGTATACTAGAG
>NW_027031495.1:0-3583 GCF_034236695.1 Oncorhynchus nerka
TTACCAACCGCTATGCCAGGTACCAGGCACTACTTACCAACTGCTATGCCAGGTACCAGGCACTACTTACCAACTGCTATGCCAGGTACCAGACACTACTTACCAACTGCTATGCCAGGTACCAGGCACTACTTACCAACTGCTATGCTAGGTACCAGGCACTACTTACCAACTGCTATGCCAGGTACCAGACACTACTTACCAACTGCTGCAGGTACCAGGCACTACTTACCAACTGCTAGGGTACCAGGCACTACTTACCAACTGCTATGACAGGTACCAGGCACTACTTACCAACTGCTATGCCAGGTACCAGGCACTACTTACCAACTGCCAGGTACCAGGCACTACTTACCAACTGCTATGCCAGGTACCAGGCACTACTTACCAACTGCTATGCCAGGTACCAGGCACTACTTACCAACTGCTATGCCAGGTACCAGACACTACTTACCAACTGCTATGCCAGGTACCAGGCACTACTTACCAACTGCTATGCCAGGTACCAGACACTACTTACCAACTGCTAGCAGGTACCAGGCACTACTTACCAACTGCTATGCCAGGTACCAGGCACTACTTACCAACTGCTAGGTACCAGGCACTACTTACCAACTGCTAGGTACCAGGCACTACTTACCAACTGCTATGCCAGGTACCAGGCACTACTTACCAACCGCTATGCCAGGTACCAGGCACTACTTACCAACTGCTATGCCAGGTACCAGGCACTACTTACCAACTGCTATGCCAGGTACCAGGCACTACTTACCAACTGCTAGGTACCAGGCACTACTTACCAACTGCTATGCCAGGTACCAGACACTACTTACCAACTGCTATGCCAGGTACCAGACACTACTTACCAACTGCTATGCCAGGTACCAGACACTACTTACCAACTGCTATGACAGGTACCAGGCACTACTTACCAACTGCTATGACAGGTACCAGGCACTACTTACCAACTGCTATGACAGGTACCAGGCACTACTTACCAACTGCTATGCCAGGTACCAGGCACTACTTACCAACTGCCAGGTACCAGACACTACTTACCAACTGCTAGGTACCAGACACTACTTACCAACTGTTATGCCAGGTACCAGGCACTACTTACCAACTGTTATGCCAGGTACCAGGCACTACTTACCAACTGCTATGCCAGGTACCAGGCACTACTTACCAACTGCTAGGTACCAGGCACTACTTACCAACTGCTATGCCAGGTACCAGGCACTACTTACCAACTGCTATGCCAGGTACCAGGCACTACTTACCAACTGCTAGGTACCAGACACTACTTACCAACTGTTATGCCAGGTACCAGGCACTACTTACCAACTGCTAGGTACCTGCTAGGTACCAGGCACTACTTACCAACTGCCAGGTACCAGACACTACTTACCAACTGCTAGGTACCAGGCACTACTTACCAACTGCTAGGTACCAGGCACTACTTACCAACTGCTAGGTACCAGGCACTACTTACCAACTGCTAGGTACCAGACACTACTTACCAACTGCTAGGTACCAGACACTACTTACCAACTGTTATGCCAGGTACCAGGCACTACTTACCAACTGCTAGGTACCTGCTAGGTACCAGGCACTACTTACCAACTGCCAGGTACCAGACACTACTTACCAACTGCCAGGTACCAGACACTACTTACCAACTGCTAGGTACCAGGCACTACTTACCAACTGCTAGGTACCAGGCACTACTTACCAACTGCTAGGTACCAGGCACTACATACCAACTGCTATGACAGGTACCAGGCTCTACTTACCAACTGCTATGACAGGTACCAGGCTCTACTTACCACCTGCTATGCCAGGTACCAGGCACTACTTTACCAACTGCTATGCCAGGTACCAGACACTACCTACCAACTGCTATGACAGGTACCAGGCACTACATACCAACTGCTATGCCAGGTACCAGACACTACTTACCAACTGCTATGACAGCTACCAGACACTACTTACCACCTGCTAGGTACCAGACACTACTTACCAACTGCTATGCCAGGTACCAGACACTACTTACCACCTGCTAGGTACTAGACACTACTTACCAACTGCCAGGTACCAGGCACTACTTACCAACTGCTATGCCAGGTACCAGACACTACTTACCACCTGCTAGGTACCAGACACTACTTACCAACTGCTATGACAGGTACCAGACACTACTTACCACCTGCTAGGTACTAGACACTACTTACCAACTGCCAGGTACCAGGCACTACTTACCAACTGCTATGCCAGGTACCAGACACTACTTACCACCTGCTAGGTACCAGACACTACTTACCAACTGCTATGACTGGTACTAGACACTACTTACCAACTGCCAGGTACCAGGCACTACTTACCAACTGTTATGCCAGGTACCAGACACTACTTACCAACTGCTATGACAGGTACCAGACACTACTTACCAACTGCTATGACAGGTACCAGGCACTACTTACCACCTGCTAGGTACCAGGCACTACTTACCAACTGCTATGACTGGTACCAGACACTACTTACCAACTGCCAGGTACCAGGCACAACTTACCAACTGCTATGCCAGGTACCAGACACTACTTACCAACTGCTATGACAGGTACCAGGCACTACTTACCAACTGCTATGCCAGGTACCAGGCACTACTTACCAACTGCCAGGTACCAGGCACTACTTACCAACTGCCAGGTACCAGGCACTACTTACCAACTGCCATGCCAGGTACCAGGCACTACTTACCAACTGTTATGCCAGGTACCAGGCACTACTTACCAACTGCTAGGTACCAGACACTACTTACCAACTGCTAGGTACCAGACACTACTTACCAACTGCTAGGTACCAGACACTACTTACCAACTGCTAGGTACCAGGCACTACTTACCAACTGCTAGGTACCAGGCACTACTTACAAACTGTTATGCCAGGTACCAGGCACTACTTACCAACTGCTATGCCAGGTACCAGGCACTACTTACCAACTGTTATGCCAGGTACCAGGCACTACTTACCAACTGCTATGCCAGGTACCAGGCACTACTTACCAACTGCTATGCCAGGTACCAGGCACTACTTACAAACTGTTATGCCAGGTACCAGGCACTACTTACCAACTGCCAGGTACCAGACACTACTTACCAACTGTTATGCCAGGTACCAGACACTACTTACCAACTGTTATGCCAGGTACCAGACACTACTTACCAACTGCTATGACAGGTACCAGGCACTACTTACCAACTGCTATGACAGGTACCAGGCACTACTTACCAACTGCCAGGTACCAGGCACTACTTACCAACTGCCAGGTACCAGGCACTACTTACCAACTGCTAGGTACCAGACACTACTTACCAACTGTTATGCCAGGTACCAGGCACTACTTACCAACTGCCAGGTACCAGACACTACTTACCAACTGCTAGGTACCAGACACTACTTACCAACTGTTATGCCAGGTACCAGGCACTACTTACCAACTGTTATGCCAGGTACCAGGCACTACTTACCAACTGCTATGCCAGGTACCAGGCACTACTTACCAACTGCTAGGTACCAGGCACTA
>NW_027031496.1:0-3583 GCF_034236695.1 Oncorhynchus nerka
AATACCACTTATCTCTATAATAGACACCAGTGAAGGGTTTATAATAACATCTATAATAGGTATACAGCTCTATTCTCATAATAGACACCAGTGAAGGGTTTATAATAATACCAGCTCTATCTCCTCATAATAGACACCAGTGAAGGGTTTATAATAATACCAGCTCTATCTCTATAATAGACACCAGTGAAGGGTTTATAATACCAGCTCTATCTCTCTATAATAGACACCAGTGAAGGGTTTATAATACCAGCTCTATCTCTCTATAATAGACACCAGTGAAGGGTTTATAATACCAGCTCTATCGCTCTATAATAGACACCAGTGAAGGGTTTATATTACCAGCTCTATCGCTCTATAATAGACAGCAGTGAAGGGTTTATAGCCACCAGCTCCATCTCTCTATAATAGACAGCAGTGAAGGGTTGGGTTTATAGCCACCAGCTCCATCTCTCTATGACAGACACCAGTGATGGGTTGGGTTTATAATACCAGCTCTATCTCTCTATGACAGACTCCGAGTGAAGGGTTTATAATACCAGCTCTATCTCTCTATAATAGACACCAGTGAAGGGTTTATAATACCAGCTCTATCTCTCTATAATAGACACCAGTGAAGGGTTAGGGTTTATAATACCAGCTCTATCTCTCTATAATAGACACCAGTGAAGGGTTTATAATACCAGCTCTATCTCTCTATAATAGACACCAGTGAAGGGTTTAAAATAACTGCTCTATTTCTATAATAGACACCAGTGAAGGTTTATAATACCAGCTCTATCTTCTCTATAATAGACACCAGTGAAGGGTTTATAATGCCTGCTCTATCTCTCTATAATAGACACCAGTGAAGGGTTTATAATACCTGCTCTATCTTCTCTATAATAGACACCAGTGAAGGGTTTATAATGCCAGCTCTATCTCTCTATAATAGACACCAGTGAAGGAGTTTAAAATAACTGCTCTATCTCTCTATAATAGACACCAGTGAAGGGTCTAACAATTCTAAAACTACTGTCTTATACACAGTGTAAGGGGATAAAGAATATGTACATAAGGATATATGAGTGAGTGATGGTACAGAGCAGCATACAGTAGATGGTATCGAGTACAGTATATACATATGAGATGAGTATGTAGACAAAGTAAACAAAGTGGCATAGTTAAAGTGGCTAGTGATACATGTATTACATAGGGATGCAGTCGATGATGTAGAGTACAGTATATACGTATGCATATGAGATGAATAATGTAGGGTAAGTAACATTATATAAGGTAGCATTGTTTAAAGTGGCTAGTGATATATTTACATCATTTCCCATCAATTCCCATTATTAAAGTGGCTGGAGTTGGGTCAGTGTCAATGACAGTGGTGTTGGCAGCAGCCACTCAATGGTGGCTGTTTAACAGTCTGATAGCCTTGAGATAGAAGCTGTTTTTCAGTCTCTCAGTCCCAGCTTTGATGCACCTGTACTGACCTCGCCTTCTGGATGATAGCGGGGTGAACAGGCAGTGGTTCGGTGGTTGATGTCCTTGATGATCTTTATGGCCTTCCTGTAACATCGGGTGGTGTAGGTGTCCTGGAGGCAGGTAGTTTGCCCCGGTGATGCGTTGTAGCAGACCTCACTACCCTCTGGAGAGCCTTACGGTTGAGGGCGGAGCATTGCCGTCCAGGCGGGTGATACAGCCCGCCAGGATGCTCTCGATTGTGCATCTGTAGAAGTTCGTGAGTGCTTTTTATGACAAGCCGAATTTCTTCAGCCTCCTGAGGTTGAAGAGGCGCTGCTGCGCTTCTTCACGACGCCTGTCAGTGAGTGGACCAATTCATAGTTTGTCTGTGATGTGTATGCCGAGGAACTTGTAAACTTGCTACCCTCTCCACTACTGTTCCATCGATGTGGATAGGGGGGTTCTCTCTGCTGTTTCCGAAGTCCACAATCATCTCCTTAGTTTTGTTGACGTTGAGTGTGAGGTTATTTTCCTGACACCACACTGAGGCCCTCACCCTCCCTGTAGGCCGTCCCGTCGTTGGTGGTAATCGCTCTACTCACTGTTGTGTCGTCCGCAAACTTGATGATTGAGCTGGAGGCGTGCGTGGCCACGCAGTCGTGGGGTGAACAGGGAGTACAGGAGAGGGCTCAGAACGCACCTTGTGGGGCCCCGTGTTGAGGATCAGCGGGGAGGAGATGTTGTTTGCCTACCCTCACCACCTGGGGGCGGCCCGTCAGGAAGTCCAGTACCCAGTTGCACAGGGCGGGCCGAGACCCAGGGTCTCGAGCTTGATGACGAGCTTTGGAGGGTACTATGGTGTTGAATGCCGAGCTGTAGTCGATGAACAGCATTCTCACATAGGTATTCCTCTTGTCCAGGTGGGTTAGGGGCAGTGTGCAGTGTGGTTGAGATTGCATCGTCTGTGGACCTATTTGGGCGGTAAGCAAATTGGAGTGGGTCTAGGTGTCAGGTAGGGTGGAGGTGATATGGTCCTGACTAGTCTCTCAAAGCACTTCATGATGACGGGAAGTGAGTGCTACGGGCGGTAGTCGTTTAGCTCAGTTACCTTAGCTTTCTTGGGAACAGGAACAATGGTGGCCCTCTGAAGCATGTGGGAACAGCAGACTGGTATAGGGATTGATTGAATATGTCCGTAAACACACCGCCAGCTGGTCTGCGCATGCTCTGAGGGCGCGGCTGGGATGCTGTCTGGGCCTGCAGCCTGCGAGGGTTAACACGTTTAAATGTCTTACCACCTCGGCTGCAGTGAAGGAGAGACCGCATGTTTTCGTTGCAGGCCGTGTCAGTGGCACTGTATTGTCCTCAAAGCGGGCAAAAAAGTTATTTAGTCTGCCTGGGAGCAAGACATCCTGGTCCGTGACTGGGCTGGGTTTCTTCTTGTAGTCCGTGATTGACTGTAGACCCTGCCCATGCCTCTTGTGTCTGAGCCATTGAATTGAGATTCCACTTTGTCTCTGTACTGACGCTAGCTTGTTTAATAGCTCATGAGGGAATAGCTGCATTGTTTATATTCGGACATGTTACCAGACACCTTGCCCTGATTAAAAGCAGTGGTTCGCGCTTTCAGTTTCACGCGAATGCTGCCATCAATCCACGGTTTCTGGTTTGGGAATGTTTTTATCGTTGCTATGGGAACGACATCTTCGGACGCACGTTCTAATGAACTCGCACACGAATCAGCGTATTCGTCAATATTTTCATCTGACGCAATACGAAACATGTCCCAGTCCACGTGATGGAAGCAGTCTTGGAGTGTGGAGTCAGCTTGGTCTGACCAGCGTTGGACAGACCTCAGCGTGGGAGCCTCTTGTTTAAGTTTCTGCCTGTAGGCAGGATCAACAAAATGGAGTCGTGGTCAGCTTTTCCGAAAGGGGGGCGTGGGCAGGGGCCTTATATGCGCCGCGGAAGTTAGAGTAACAATGATCCAAGGTTTTACCACCCTGGTTGCGTAATCGATATGCTGATAAAATTTAGGGAGTCTTGTTTTCAGATTAGCTTTGTTAAAATCCCCAGCTACAATGAATGCAGCCTCCGGATAAATGGTTTCCAGTTTGCAAAGAGTTAAATAAAG
>NW_027031497.1:0-3586 GCF_034236695.1 Oncorhynchus nerka
GTACCTCCACGGTCTCCCAAACCAATACTGGGCCGATCACACTCAAACACCATATTCAAACCAAACACGTACCTCCACGGTCTCCCAAACCAATACTGGGCCGATCACACTCAAACACCATATTCAAACCAAACACGTACCTCCACGGTCTCCCAAACCAATACTGGGCCGATCACACTCAAACACCATATTCAAACCAAACACGTACCTCCACGGTCTCCCAAACCAATACTGGGCCGATCACACTCAAACACCATATTCAAACCAAAACACGTACCTCCATGGTCTCCAAACCAATACTGGGCCGATCACACTTCAAACACCATATTCAAACCAAAACACGCATCTCCGCGTCTCCCCAAAACCATACTGGGCCGATCACACTCAAACACCATATTCAAACCAAACACGTACCTCCACGGTCTCCCAAACCAATACTGGGCCGATCACACTCAAACACCATATTCAAACCAAACACGTACTCCATGGTCTCCCAAACCAATACTGGGCCGATCACACTCAAACACCATATTCAAACCAAACACCACCTCCACGGTCTCCCAAACCAATACTGGGCCGATCACACTAAACACCATATTCAAACCAAACACGTACCTCCACGGTCTCCCAAACCAATACTGGGCCGACTGTCACACTCAAACACCATATTCAAACCAAACACGTACCTCCATGGTCTCCCAAACCAATACTGGGCCGATCACACTCAAACACCATATTCAAACCAAACACGCACCTCCACGGTCTCCCAAACCAATACTGGGCCGATCACACTCCATACCATATTCAAACCAAAACACCATATTCAAAACGATCAAAAACACGTTTTACAAGTGGATACCTCATGGTCTCCCAAACCAATACTGGGCCGATCACACTCAAACACCATATTCAAACCAAACATCGCACTACCTCCACGGTCTCCCAAACCAATACTGGGCCGATCACACTCAAACACCATATTCAAACCAAACACGTACTCTCCACGGTCTCCCCCAAACCAATACTGGGCCGATCACACTCAAACACCATATTCAAAACCAAACACGTACCTCCACGGTCTCCCAAACCAATACTGGGCCGATCACACTCAAACATCATATTCAAACCAAACACGTACCTCCACGGTCTCCCAAACCAATACTGGGCCGATCACACTCAAACACCATATTCAAACCAAACACGTACCTCACGGTCTCCAATATGGTCTCAAACACCATATTCAAACCAACGTACCTCCATGGTCTCCCAAACCAATACTGGGCGATCACACTCAAACACCATATTCAAAACCAAACACGTACCTCCACGGTCTCCCAAAACCAATACTGGGCCGATCACACTCAAACACCATATTCAAAACCAAACACGTACCTCCACGGTCTCCCAAACCAATACTGGGCCGATCACACTCAAACACCATATTCAAACCAAACACGTACCTCCACGGTCTCCCAAACCAATACTGGGCCGATCACACTCAAACACCATATTCAAACCAAACACGTACCTCCACGGTCTCCCAAACCAATAGTTCAAATATCCCGGATGAGCCCCCACTTGTCACGAACCGGCTCAATGCACGTAACAAAGGGAGACAACGTGGAGATAAGGAGTAGCAAAATATGTATTTATTAACTAAAGCAACTAAGTATAATATACAATGGTGTGTGTAATCAGTAATCAGTAGTGTAAGTGAGTGTTTTGCATGCATGAATGTGATAATGCAGGGTGTTGAAAGGTGCCAAAGCAAACAAACAAAAGGCCACCAAGAACCACAACACAATCTACAAAGGTGTCTGCATGGAGAGAGTCTCCTCCATGGAATGTGAAAGAGGTCATTGATCCTTGGGAGACACCTGGCCCAGGTGTTTCCCATGGCTGACGACCCTCCTGCACTGCCCACCGGCATCCTAATAAGGAACAAGGAATGTACACAGAATACGGCAGACAGAGTGGGAGGTCGTCACATTACGCATTGGTAATATCTTTACGAGATTGGTAATGACTCACGTACTGGTGATGGCCCACGATTGGTGATGGCCTTACGTATTAGAGATGGCCTTTGGCTTGATTGTGGTAATGACCTTTACGACTGGTAATGACCTGACCGTACTGGTAATGACCTCACGTACTGGTGCAATGACCTTACGACTGGCAATGACCCACGCACCGGTAACGACCCACGCACTGGTGATGGCCCTACACCGGTAATGACCCTACGTACCGGTAATGACCTCACGCACTGGTAATGACCCTACGCACTGGTAAAATGACCTTAATGCACTGGTAATGACCTACGCACTGGTGATGGCCTACGCATCTGGCAATGACCCACGCACTGGTAATGACCTTACGTACTGGTAATGACCTTACGTACTGGTGATGGCCTTACGTACTGGTGATGGCCTTACGTACTGGTAATGACCTTACGTACTGGTAATGACCTTACGTACTGGTAATGACCTTAAGGTCACACAATTCTATTCTTGTGGAGTGATCAGTGTATTTCTTCTTCTTTTGTCATCAGAGAGTTTTTATCCAAAAGCTTTGTTCAGTTTTCCCATGATGCCACTGGGAATCTGACGCCTACATATCCTAAACCTGATGTAAGTGGCAGAGACTACATTACAGAATGACATTGTGTGGATTGTAAAGGGGAGACTCGGGTGGGAGGGGGGCTGACGAGCTGGGTGGGGTAGGGAGGGGGACTGACGCAGCTGGGTGGGGTGGGAGGGGGACTGAAGAGCTGGGTGGGGTGGGAGGGGGACTGAAGAGCTGGGTGGGGTGGGAGGGGGACTGACGAGCTGGGGTGGGGTGGGGAGGGGGACTGACGAACTGGGTGGGGTGGGAGGGGGACTGACGAGCTGAGTGGGGTGGGGAGGGGGACTGACGCAGCTGAATGGGAGTGGGAGGGGACTGACTAGCTGGATGGGAGGGGGACTGACGAGCTGGGTGGGATGGGAGGGGACTGACGAGCTGGGTGGGATGGGAGGGGACTGACGAGCTGGGTGGGGGTGGGGAGGGGGACTGACGAGCTGGGTGGGGTGGGAGGGGACTGAAGAGCTGAGGTGGGGAGGGGACTGACGAGCTGAATGGAGTGGAGGGGGACTGACTAGCTGGATGGGAGGGGGACTGACGAGCTGGGTGGGATGGGAGGGGGACTGACGAGCTGGGTGGGATGGAGGGGACTGACGAGCTGGGTGGGGTGGGGAGGGGGACTGACGAGCTGGGTGGGGGTGGGAGGGGGACTGAAGAGCTGAGTGGAGTGGGAGGGGGACTGACGAGGCTGGGTGGGATGGGAGGGGGACTGACGAGCTGGGTGGATGGGAGGGGACTGACGAGCTGGGTGGTGGGAGGGGACTGACGAGCTGGGTGGGGTGGGGAGGGGGACTGACGAGTGGGGTGGGAGGGGGACTGAAGAGCTGGTGAGGGGGACTGACGAGGCTGGGTGGGAGGGGAGGGGGGACTGACGAGCTGGGTGGGGGTGGGAAGGGGGACTGAAGAGCTGGGTGGAGGGGGACTGAAGAGCTGGGTGGGAGGGGGACTGACGAGCTGGGTGAGAGGG
>NW_027031498.1:0-3589 GCF_034236695.1 Oncorhynchus nerka
TCAGAGCTATAGGCAGTGTTATAGCTATAGGCAGAGTCAAGCAAAGTGTCATAGCTATAGGCAGTTTCAGTAGCTATAGGCAGTGTTATAGCTATAGGGGCAAAGTGTCACCATAGCTATAGGGGCAAAGTGTCATAGCTATAGGCAGTGTCATAGCTATAGGGGCAAAGTGTCATAGCTATAGGGGCAAAGTGTCATAGCTATAGGGGCAAAGTGTTATAGCTATAGGCAGTGTCATAGCTATAGGGGCAAAGTGTCATAGCTATAGGCAGTGTCATAGCTATAGGGGCAAAGTGTCATAGCTATAGGGGCAAAGTGTCATAGCTATAGGGGCAAAGTGTCATAGCTATAGGGGCAAAGTGTCATAGCTATAGGGTCAAAGTGTCATAGCTATAGGGGCAAAGTGTCATAGCTATAGGGGCAAAGTGTCATAGCTATAGGGGCAAAGTGTCATAGCTATAGGGGCAAAGTGTCATAGCTATAGGGGCAAAGAGTCCAAGCAAAGTGTCATAGCTAAAGGCAGTGTCATAGCTATAGGCAGTGTCATAGCTATAGGCAGTGTTATAGCTATAGGGGCAAAGTGTCATAGCTATAGGCAGTGTCATAGCTATAGGCAGTGTTATAGCTATAGGCAGCATCATAGCTATAGGGGCAAAGAGTCCAAGCAAAGTGTCATAGCTATAGGCAGTGTCATAGCTATAGGCAGTGTCATAGCTATAGGCAGTGTTATAGCTATAGGCAGTGTCATAGCTATAGGCAGCATCATAGCTATAGGGGCAAAGTGTCATAGCTATAGGCAGTGTCATAGCTATAGGCAGTGTCATAGCTATAGGGGCAAAGTGTCATAGCTATAGGCAGTGTCATAGCTATAGGCAGTGTCATAGCTATAGGCAGCATCATAGCTATAGGGGCAAAGTGTCATAGCTATAGGCAGTCTCATAGCTATAGGCAGTGTTATAGCTATAGGGGCAAAGTGTCATAGCTATTGGCAGTGTCATAGCTATAGGCAGTGTTATAGCTATAGGCAGTGTTATAGCTATAGGGGCAAAGTGTCATAGCTATAGGCAGTGTCATAGCTATAGGCAGCATCATAGCTATAGGGGCAAAGTGTCATAGCTATAGGCAGTGTCATAGCTATAGGCAGTGTCATAGCTATAGGGGCAAAGTGTCATAGCTATAGGCAGTGTCATAGCTATAGGGGCAAAGTGTCATAGCTATAGGGCAAAGTGTCATAGCTATAGGGGCAAAGTGTCATAGCTATAGGGCAAGTGTCATAGCTATAGGGCAAAGTGTCATAGCTATAGGGGCAAAGTGTCATAGCTATAGGGGCAAAGTGTTATAGCTATAGGCAGTGTCATAGCTATAGGGGCAAAGTGTCATAGCTATAGGGGCAAAGTGTCATAGCTATAGGGCAAAGTGTTATAGCTATAGGGGCAAAGTGTCATAGCTATAGGGGCAAGTGTCATAGCTATAGGCAGTGTCATAGCTATAGGGGCAAAGTGTCATAGCTATAGGGCAAAGTGTCATAGCTATAGGCAGTGTCATAGCTATAGGCAGTGTTATAGCTATAGGCAGTGTCATAGCTATAGGCAGTGTCATAGCTATAGGCAGTGTTATAGCTATAGGGGCATAGTGTTATAGCTATAGGCAGTGTTATAGCTATAGGCAGTGTTACAGATATAGGCAGTTTCAGAGCTATAGGCAGTGTTATAGCTATAGGGCAAAGAGTCCAAGCAAAGTGTCATAGCTATAGGCAGTGTCATAGCTATAGGCAGTGTCATAGCTATAGGGCAAAGTGTCATAGCTATAGGGGCAAAGTGTCATAGCTATAGGCAGTGTCATAGCTATAGGGGCAAAGTGTCATAGCTATAGGGGCAAAGTGTCATAGCTATAGGGGCAAAGTGTCATAGCTATAGGGGCAAGTGTCATAGCTATAGGGGCAAAGTGTCATAGCTATAGGGGCAAAGTGTCATAGCTATAGGGGCAAAGTGTCATAGCTATAGGGGCAAAGTGTCATAGCTATAGGGGCAAAGTGTCATAGCTATAGGGGCAAAGTGTCATAGCTATAGGGCAGTGTCATAGCTATAGGCAGTGTCATAGCTATAGGGGCAAAGTGTCATAGCTATAGGGGCAAAGTGTCATAGCTATAGGCAGTGTCATAGCTATAGGGGCAAAGTGTCATAGCTATAGGGGCAAAGTGTCATAGCTATAGGGGCAAAGTGTCATAGCTATAGGGGCAAAGTGTCATAGCTATAGGGGCAAAGTGTCATAGCTATAGGGGCAAAGTGTCATAGCTATAGGCAGGTCATAGCTATAGGCAGTGTCATAGCTATAGGGGCAAAGAGTCAAGCAAAGTGTCATAGCTATAGGCAGTGTCATAGCTATAGGCAGTGTTATAGCTATAGGGGCAAAGTGTCATAGCTATAGGCAGTGTCATAGCTATAGGCAGTGTCATAGCTATAGGCAGCATCATAGCTATAGGGGCAAAGAGTCCAAGCAAAGTGTCATAGCTATAGGCAGTGTCATAGCTATAGGCAGTGTCATAGCTATAGGCAGTGTCATAGCTATAGGCAGTGTCATAGCTATAGGCAGTGTTATAGCTATAGGCAGTGTCATAGCTATAGGCAGCATCATAGCTATAGGGGCAAAGTGTCATAGCTATAGGGCAGTGTCATAGCTATAGGCAGTGTCATAGCTATAGGGGCAAAGTGTCATAGCTATAGGCAGTGTCATAGCTATAGGCAGTGTCATAGCTATAGGCAGCATCATAGCTATAGGGGCAAAGTGTCATAGCTATAGGCAGTGTCATAGCTATAGGCAGTGTCATAGCTATAGGGCAAAGTGTCATAGCTATTGGCAGTGTCATAGCTATAGGCAGTGTTATAGCTATAGGCAGTGTTATAGCTATAGGGGCAAAGTGTCATAGCTATAGGCAGTGTCATAGCTATAGGCAGTATCATAGCTATAGGGGCAAGTGTCATAGCTATAGGCAGTGTCATAGCTATAGGCAGTGTCATAGCTATAGGGGCAAAGTGTCATAGCTATAGGCAGTGTCATAGCTATAGGCAGTGTCATAGCTATAGGGGCAAAGTGTCATAGCTATAGGCAGTGTCATAGCTATAGGGCAAAGTGTCATAGCTATAGGCAGTGTCATAGCTATAGGGCAAGTGTCATAGCTATAGGGGCAAAGTGTCATAGCTATAGGGGCAAAGTGTCATAGCTATAGGGGCAAAGTGTCATAGCTATAGGGGCAAAGTGTCATAGCTATAG
The DNA here is from genome assembly GCF_034236695.1 of Oncorhynchus nerka. NCBI lineage: Eukaryota > Metazoa > Chordata > Actinopteri > Salmoniformes > Salmonidae > Oncorhynchus > Oncorhynchus nerka. The sequence continues at coordinate 3,271 of NW_027031498.1, forward strand.
GGGCAAAGTGTTATAGCTATAGGCAGTGTCATAGCTATAGGGGCAAAGTGTCATAGCTATAGGCAGTGTCATAGCTATAGGCAGTGTTATAGCTATAGGGGCAAAGCAGTGTCATAGCTATAGGGGCAAGTGTCATAGCTATAGGCAGTGTTATAGCTATAGGGGCAAAGTGTCATAGCTATAGGCAGTGTTATAGCTATAGGGGCAAAGTGTCATAGCTATAGGCAGTGTCATAGCTATAGGCAGTGTCATAGCTATAGGCAGTGTTAGTAGCTATAGGGCAGTGTCATAGCTATAGGCAGTGTCATAGCTATAGGCA
>NW_027031499.1:0-3589 GCF_034236695.1 Oncorhynchus nerka
TAGTTGAGAACAAGTTCTCATTTGCAACTGCGACCTGGCCAAGATAAAGCATAGCAGTGTGAACAGACAACACAGAGTTACACATGGAGTAAGCAATAACAAGTCAATAACACAGTAGAAAAAAATGGGCAGTCTATATACAATGTGTGCAAAAGGCATGAGGGTAGGCGAATAATACAATTTTGCAGATTAACACTGGGGTGATAAATGATCAGATGGTCATGTACAGGTAGAGATATTGGTGTGCAAAAGAGCAGAAAGGTAAATAAATAAATAAAATAAAAAAACAGTATAAAACATGGGAATGAGGTAGGTGAAATGGGTGGGCTATTTACTCAATAGACTATGTACAGCTGTGCAGAGAGATCGGTTAGCTGCCCGGATAGCTGATGCTGAAGCTGGTGAGGAAGATAAAAAGTCTCCAACTTCAGCGATGCAGTTCTCCAGTCACAGGCAGCAGAGTACTGGAACGAAAGGCGGCCAAATGAGGTGTTGGTCGAGGGATGATCAGTGAGAGAGAAGCACTCCTGCTGGAGCGTGTGCCATGTATGGTGTTGCCATCGTGACCAGTGAACTGAGATAAGGCGGAGCTTTACCTAGCATGGACTTGTAGATGACCTGAGCCAGTGGGTCCCACAATTGAATATGTAGCGAGGGCCAGCCGACTAGAGCATACAAGCTCGCAGTGGTGGGTGGTATAAGGTGCTTTGGTGACAAAACGGATGGCACTATGATAGACTGCATCCAGTTTGCTGAGTAGAGTGTTGGAAGCTATTTGTAGATGACATCGCCGAAATCGAGGATCGGTAGGATAGTCAGTTTTATTAGGGTGTTTGGCGGCGTGAGTGAAGGAGGCTTTATGGGTGAATAGAAAGCCGACTCTTGATTTGATTTTCGATTGGAGATGTTTGATGAGTCTGGAAGGAGAGTTTGCAGTCTAGCCAGACACCTAGGTACTTATAGATGTCCACATATTCAAGGTCGGAACCATCCAGGGTGGTGATGCTAGTCGGGCATGCGGGTGCAGGCAGCGATCGGTTGAAAAGCATGCATTTGGTTTTACCGCTTAAGAGCAGTTGAGGCCACGGAAGGAGTGCTGTATGGCATTGAAGCTCGTTTGAGGTTAGATAGCACAGTGTCCAATGACGGGCCGAAAGTATATAGAATGGTGTCGTCTGCGTAGAGGTGGATCAGGGAATCGCCCGCAGCAAGAGCAACATCATTGATATATACAGAGAAAAGAGTCGGCCCGAGAATTGAACCCTGTGGCACCCCATAGAGACTGCCAGAGGACCGACAGCATGCCCTCCGATTTGACACACTGAACTCTGTCTGCAAAGTAATTGGTGAACCAGGCAAGGCAGTCATCCGAGAAACCGAGGCTATTGAGTCTGCCGATAAGAATATGGTGATTGACAGAGTCGAAAGCCTTGGCGAGGTCGATGAAGACGGCTGCACAGTACTGTCTTTTATCGATGGCGGTTATGATATCGTTTAGTACCTTGAGCGTGGCTGAGGTGCACCCGTGACCGGCTCGAAACCAGATTGCACAGCGGAGAAGGTACGGTGGATTCGAGATGGTCAGTGACCTGTTTGTTGACTTGGCTTTCGAAGACCTTAGATAGGCAGGGCAGGATGGATATAGGTCTATAGCAGTTTGGGTCCAGGGTGTCTCCCCTTTGAAGAGGGGGATGACTGCGGCAGCTTTCCAATCCTTGGGGATCTCAGACGATATGAAAGAGAGGTTGAACAGGCTGGTAATAGGGGTTGCGACAATGGCGGCAGATAGTTTCAGAAATAGAGGGTCCAGATTGTCAAGCCCAGCTGATTTGTACGGGTCTAGGTTTTGCAGCTCTTCAGAACATCTGCTATCTGGATTTGGGTAAAGGAGAACCTGGAGAGGCTTGGGCGAGGAGCTGCGGGGGCGGAGCTGTTGGCCGAGGTTGGAGTAGCCAGGCGGAAGGCATGGCCAGCCGTTGAGAAGTGCTTATTGAAGCTTTGATAATCGTGGATTTATCGGTGGAGACCGTGTTACCTAGCCTCAGTGCAGTGGGCAGCTGGGAGGAGGTGCTCTTGTTCTCCATGGACTTCACAGTGTCCCAGAACTTTTGGAGTTGGAGCTACAGGATGCAAACTTCTGCCTGAAGAAGCTGGCCTTAGCTTTCCTGACTGACTGCGTGTATTGGTTCCTGACTTCCTGAACAGTTGCATATCACGGGGCTATTCGATGCTATTGCAGTCCGCCACAGGATGTTTTTGTGCTGGTCGAGGGCAGTCAGGTCTGGAGTGAACCAAGGGCTGTATCTGTTCTTGGTTCTGCATTTTTTGAACGGAGCATGCTTATCTAAAATGGTGAGGAAGTTACTTTTAAAGAATGACCAGGCATCCTCAACTGACGGGATGAGGTCAATGTCCTTCCAGGATACCCGGGCCAGGTCGATTAGAAAGGCCTGCTCACAGAAGTGTTTTAGGAGCGTTTGACAGTGATGAGGGGTGGTCGCTTTGACTGCGGCTCCGTGGCGGATACAGGCAATGAGGCAGTGATCGCTGAGATCCTGGTTGAAGACAGCGGAGGTGTATTTGGAGGGCCAGTTGGTCAGGATGACGCCTATGAGGGTGCCCTTGTTTACAGAGTTAGGGTTGTACCTGGTGGGTTCCTTGATGATTTGAGTGAGATTGAGGGCATCTAGCTTACATTGTAGGACTGCCGGGGTGTTAAGCATATCCCCAGTTTAGGTCACCTAACAGAACAAACTCTGAAGCTAGATGGGGGCGATCAATTCACAAATGGTGTCCAGGGCACAGCTGGGAGCTGAGGGTGGCGTTATAGTTGGGTATGGAAATCTCTGAATTTTTGGTGGCCTTCCTGGAGCCAGGATTCAGACACGGCAAGGACATCAGGGTTAGCAGAGTGTGCTAAAGCAGTGAGTAAAACAAACTTAGGGAGGAGGCTTCTGATGTTGACATGCATAAAAACCAAGGCTTTTTCGATCACAGAAGTCAACAAATGAGGGTACTCTGGGGACATGCAGGGCCTGGGTTTACCTCCACATCACCCGCGGAACAGAGAAGGAGTAGTATGAGGGGTGCGGCTAAAGGCTATCAAAACTGAGTGCAGCCTAGAGCGTTGGGGAGCAGAGGATGAGAGGAGCTGAGTTTCTGGGCATGGTACGAGAATATATTCAGGGCACAATGTCAGACAGACAGGGTATGGTGGGGTGCTTGGGTTCAGCGGAGGTAGGCCCAGGCATTGGGTGATGATGAGACGAGGTTGTATCTCTGGACATGCTGGTTGTAATGGGTGGGGTCACCGCGTGTGGGAGGTGGGACAAGGAGGTAACAAGGGGCTATCTAGTGTTAGTGTGTAGTCTCAGCTATAGAGTCTAACTGTATCTAGTGTTAGTGTGTAGTCTCAGCTATAGAGAATCTAACTGCTATCTAGATGTTGAATTGTGTAGTCTCGCTATAGAGTCTATCTAGTGTGTAGTCTCAGCTATAGAGTCTAACTGTATCTAGTGTTAGTGTGTATTCTCAGCTATAGAGTCTAACTGTATCTAGTGTTAGTGTGTAGTCTCAGCTATAGAGTCTA
>NW_027031500.1:0-3590 GCF_034236695.1 Oncorhynchus nerka
GACATTTTGTTAAATTAATCCCCACAAGGTCAAATGCTTGATCCACCAGTCGGCCAATGACCTTCTACCTTCCCTCACTGATGAGACACTGCACTTCAGCATTGTGGTGCTGTAAAGACCAAACCCCCTCACCTCACACTTCCAGCCCCTCACCACACACTTCCAGTCCCTCACCACACACTTCCAGTCCCTCACCACACACTTCCAGTCCCTCACCACACACTTCCAGTCCCTCACCACACACTTCCAGTCCCTCACAACACACCTTCAGTCCCTCACCACACACTTCCAGTCCCTCACCACGCCCATCCAGCCCCTCACCACACACTTGCAGCCCCTCACCACACACTTCCAGTCCCTCACCTCACACTTCCAATCCCTCACCACACACTTCCAGCCCCTCACCACACTCTTCCAGCCCCTCACCACACACTTCCAGCCCCTCACACACACTTCCAGTCCCTCAACACACATTTCCAGCCTCTCACCACACACTTCCAGTCCCTCACCACACACTTCAAGCCCCTCCCAACACACTTCCAGCCCCTCACCACACACTTCCAGTCCCTCACCACACACTTCCAGTCCCTCACAACACACTTCCAGCCCCTCACCACACACTTCCCAGTCCCTCCACATACCAGCCCCTCACAACACACTTCCAGTCCCTCACCACACACTTCCAGTCCCTCACCACACACTTCCAGTCCCTCACAACACACTTCCAGCCCCTCACAACACACTTCCAGTCCCTCACCACACACTTCCAGTCCCTCACCACACACTTCCAGTCCCTCACAACACACTTCCAGCCCCTCACAACACACTTCCAGTCCCTCACCACACACTTCCAGTCCCTCACCACACACTTCCAGTCCCTCACAACACACTTTCAGTCCCTCACCACACACTTCCAGCCCCTCACCACTCCCTTGCAGACCCAGTTCCATCTCTTTCCATCCCCTTCCCAGCTCCTTCCATCCCTTCCCAGCTCCTTCCATCCCCTTCCCAGCTCCTTCCATCCCTTCCCAGCTCCTTCCATCCCCTTCCCAGCTCCTTCCATCCCCTTCCCAGCTCCTTCCATCCACATCCCAGCCCCTTCCATCCCCTTCCCAGCTCCTTCCATCCCCTTCCCAGCCCCTTCCATCCCCTTCCCAGGTCCTTCCATCCCCTTCCCAGCTCCTTCCATCCCCTTCCCAGCTCCTTCCATCTCCTTCCATCCCCTTCCCAGCTCCTTCCATCCCCTTCCCAGGTCCTTCCATCCCCTTCCCAGCTCCTTCTTTCCCCTTCCCAGCTCCTTCCATCCTCTTCCCAGGTCCTTCCATCCCCTTCCCAGCTCCTTCCACTTCCCAGCTCCTTCCATCCCCTTCCCAGGTCCTTCCATCCCCTTCCCAGCCTCTTCCTTCCTTCCCAGGTCCTTCCATCCCCTTCCCAGCTCCTTCCATCCCCTTCCCAGGTCCTTCCATCCCCTTCCCAACTCCTTCCATCCCCTTCCCAGGTCCTTCCATCCCCTTCCCAGCTCCTTCCATCCCCTTCCCAGCTCCTTCCATCCCTTCCCCAGGTCCTCCATCCTTCCCAGCTCCTTCCATCCCCTTCCCAGCTCCTTCCATCCCCTTCCCTAGGTCCTTCATCCTCCCAGCCCTTCCATCCCCTTCCCAGCTCCTTCCATCCCCTTCCCAGGTCCTTCCATCCCTCCCAGCTCCTTCCATCCCCTTGCCAGGTCCTTCCATCCCCTTCCCAGCTCCTTCCATCCCCTTCCCAGCTCCTTCCATCCCCTTGCCAGGCCCTTCCATCCCCTTCCCAGCTCCTTCCATCCCCTTCCCAGGTCCTTCCATCCCTCCCAGCTCCTTCCATCCCTTCCAAGCTCCATTCAGCACCTTCCTAGTTAGGAGTCTAATAGAGCCCAGTTGAGGTTCATTAGTCAATCAAGTGTATGATTGGCTGGACAATCAGTCCCAACAGTTGATTAGTCTGCTGTGGCTCACATTCAGAGAGAAAAGACTGGAGACAGCAGCAGACATGTTGGGAGAGAAAATCCTTTGGTTTATATAGAAGTCTTACTTACTGAATGTATACCATAATAAGGTCCCGAGCCTCTGTTCCCTCACACCCTCGTAACTTTGGGCCGTGACAGTGGTCTCCCTCCAGGCTTCAACACCAGCATGTAGATGTCTGGAGGAAGCCGTAATGCATTTAGTACCAGTGATGTACACTTTCCCAAAGTGCGCTTAGAAGGACATGGCAAACAAGACACTTAGGTCCTCTATTCCCCTAACACTACCTCACACCTTTAGGACCTCTATTCCCCTAACACTACCTCAGACACTTAGGTCCTCTATTCCCCTAACACTACCTCACACACTTTGGTCCTTTATTTCTAATACTTATTTTCACACACTTAGGTCCTTTTTCCCTAATATCTACCCTTCACACTTCTATTTCCTTTAATATTTACTCACACCTTTAGGTCCTCTATTCCCTCTAACACTACCTCACACACTACCTTCCCCTAACACTACCTCACACCCTCTATTTCCCCCAACACTACCTCACACACTTAGGTCCTCTATTCCCCTAACACTACCTCACACCTTTAGGTCCTCTATTAATACTACTTCCACACACCTATCCCCTAATAATATTTCACACCCTCGTTTCCTAACACTACCTCACACAGTAGGTCTCATTCCCCTAACACTACCTCACAATTTTAGGTCCTATTCCCTTAACACTACCCTAACACTACTCACACACTTAGGTCCCTCTATTCCCCTAACACTCACACACGAGGTCCCCTATTCCCTAACACTACTCCCACACACTTAGGTCCTCTATTCCCTAATACTACCTACACACTTAGGTCCTCTACTGCACTAACACTACCTCACACCTTTAGGTCCTCTATTCCCCCTAACTCTACCTCACACCCTCTATTCCTCTCAACTCTACCTCACACCCTCTATTCCCTAACACTACCTCACACCCTCAATCCTCAATACATTCCTCTCACCTTTAGGTCTTCTATTCCCCTAACTCTGCCTCACACCCTGTATTCCCTAACTCTACCTACACTCCTTCTACCCCTTATTCCCCTAACACTACCTCACTTTACTATTCTAACACATCTCTATCCTAACACTACCTCACACCTTTAGGTCCTCTATTCCCCTAACACTGCCCTCTACACCTTTAGGTCCTCTATTCCCCTAACACTACCTCACCTCCCATTTCCTCACACTGCTGCCTCACCTTGACATCCTATCTCCCCTGACACTACTCTCACACTCTATTCCCTAATACTACTCAAATCTTAGGGTCCTCTATTCCCTAACACTACTTACACACTTTGTCCCCTATTCCCCTAACTCTACTCTTCTACACCTTTTAGGCCTGATTCTAACACTACTAATTTTTAGGTCCTCTATTCTAATCACGAGCACCTCGATTCCCTAACACTAACTCACTCTCTATTCCCAACATCTACTCTCACACACGAGGTCCTCTATTCCTAACACTACCTCACACCTTTAGGTCCTCTATTCCCCTAACACTACCTAGCACCCTCTATTCCCTAACACTACCTCACACTC
>NW_027031501.1:0-3591 GCF_034236695.1 Oncorhynchus nerka
CTACTGCACACCCACACATACTACACTGACTCCTATGCATACTCACTAGACATCTACCCACACATACCACACTGACTCTATGCACACTCTCTAACACTCTACCCACACATACTACACTGACTCTATGCACACTCACTGACAACATCTGCCCATGCACACTGCACTGACTCTATGCGCACTCACTAGCTACTCATGCCCACACATACTGACACTGACTCTGCTATGGCCACTCACTGATACTCTACCCACACATACTACACTGTACTCTATGCACACTCACTAGACTATCTACCCCACACATACTACACTGACTTCTATGCACACTCACTAACATCTACCCACATACTACACTGACTCTATGCACACTCTCACTAGACTATCTACCACACATACTACTGACTCTATGCACACTACTAGACTCTACCCACACATACTACACTGACTCTATGCACACTCCACTAGACTCTACCACACATACTACACTGACTCTATGCACACCTCACTAGACATCTACCCACACATACTACACTGACTCTATGCACACTCACTAGATATCTACCCACACATACTACACTGACTCTATGCAGCACTCACTAGACTCTGCCCACACATACTACACTGACTCTATGCACACTCACTAGATTTACCCACACATACTACACTGACTCTATGCACACTCACTAATATCTGCCACACATACTACATGACTCTATGCACACTCACTAGACTCTACCCACATACTACACTGACTCATGCACACTCACAGACTCTACCACACATACTACACTGACTCTATGCACACTCACTAGATATCTACCTCCACATACTACACTGACTCTATGCACGCTCACTGACATCTACCCACACATACTACATGACTCTATGCACACTACGGACATCTGCCCACGCATGCTACACTGACTCTATGCACACTCAACTGGACTCTACCCACACATACTACACTGACTCTATGCACACTCACTCAGACTCTACCACACATACTACACTGACTCTATGCACACTCACTAGACTCTGACCATACTGCCACACACATACTACACTGACTCTATGCACACTCACTAGACATCTACCCACACATACTACACTGACTCTATGCACACTCACTAATATCTACCCACACATACTACACTGACTCTATGCACACTCACTAGATACTCTACCCACACATACTACACTGACTCTATGCACACTCACTAATATCTACCCACACATACTACACTGACTCTATGCACACTCACTAGACATCTACCCACACATACTACACTGACTCTATGCACACTCACTAATATCTACCCACACATACTACACTGACTCTATGCACACTCACTAGACTCTACCCACACATACTACACTGACACTCTATGCACACTCACTAGACTCTACCCACACATACTACACTGACTCTATGCACACTCACTAGACTCTACCCACACATACTACACTGACTCTATGCACACTCACTACATATCTACCCACACATACTACACTGACTCTATGCACACTCACTAGACTCTACCCACACATACTACACTGACTCTATGCACACTCACTAGATATCTACCCACACATACTACACTGACTCTATGCACACTCACTACTATCTACCCACACATACTACACTGACTCTATGCACACTCACTAGACTCATCTACCCACACATACTACACTGACTCTATGCACACTCACTAGACTCTACCACACATACTACACTGACTCTATGCACGCTCACTAGACTCTACCCACACATACTACACTGACTCTATGCACACTCACTAATACTCTACCCACACATACTACACTGACTCTATGCACACTCACTAGACTCTACCCACACATACTACACTGACTCTATGCACACTCACTAGACTCCTACCCACACATACTACACTGACTCTATGCACACTCACTAGACTCTACCCACACATACTACACTGACTCTATGCACACTCACTAGTATCTACCCACACATACTACACTGACTCATGCACACTCACTAGATATCTACCACACATGCACTATGCGCACTCACTGGACTCTGCCACACATCCTACACGACATGCTATCACTGAGTATCTGCCCACAGCACACTACACTGGCTCTATGCACGCTCACTAGACTCTGCCCACACACACTACGCCGACATCTATGCACTACACTGACCCTCCAACACACACACATGACTCTATGCACACTCACTAGACTCTACCCACACATACTACACTGACTCTATGCACACTACACTGGACTCTGCCACACATACTACACGACTCTAGCGCACACTCACTGCTCTACCCACATACTACACTGACTCTGTAACAAACACACATGGGCTCTGCCCACACATTGCTACACTAGACTCTCATGCACTCATGGACTCTGCCACACATACACTGACTCTATGCACACTCACTAATATCTGCCACATACTACACTGACTCTATACACTCACTGGACTCTACACACACTACACTGACTCCATGCACACTCACTGACACCTGCCACTCCTACACTGACATCTATGCAAACATGGACTCTACACACTACACTGACTCTATGCACACTCACTAGACCTACCACACATACTACATGGCTCTCATGTACTCACTGCATCTGCCACACATACTACACTGACTCTATGCACACTCACTAGACTCTACCCACACATACTACACTGACTCTATGCACACTCACTAGTAATCTACCCACACATACTACACTGACTCTATGCACACTCACTAATATCTACCCACACATACTACACTGACCTCCATGCACACTCACTAATATCTACCCACACATACTACACTGACTCTATGCACACTCACTAGTACTCTACCCACACATACTACACTGACTCTATGCACACTCACTAGATATCTACCCACACATACTACACTGACTCTATGCACACTCACTAGACTCTACACCCACACATACTACACTGACTCTATGCACACTCACTAGACTCTACCCACACATACTACACTGACTCTATGCACACCACTAGACTCTACCCACACATACTACACTGACTCTATGCACACTCACTAGACTCTAACCACACACCCACATACTACACTGACTCTATGCACACTCACTACACATCTACCCACACATACTACACTGACTCTATGCACACTCACTAGACTCTACCCACACATACTACACTGACTCTATGCACACTCACTAGACTCTACCCACACATACTACACTGACTCTATGCACACTCACCACAACCTACCCACACATACTACACTGACTCTCATGCACACACTGACTCTACCCACATATCACACACTGGCTCTATGCACACACTCACTAATATCTACAACACACATACTACACATACGACTCATACACACTCACTAATACTCCTAACCACACATACTACACTGACTTCTATGCACACTCACTAATACTCTACACCACACACACACTACACTGACTCTATGCACACTCACTAGACCCTACCCACACATACTACACTGACTCTATGCACACACTAATTCTACCACACATACTACACTGACTCTATGCACACTCATACTAACTACACCACACATACTACAC
>NW_027031502.1:0-3591 GCF_034236695.1 Oncorhynchus nerka
GAGCCCCACCTCTGGTGGAGTACAACCTGGCAGAGAAGATAGACACAGACCAACAACATATAAGATGAGGAGCCCACCTCTGGTAGGAGTACAACCTGGCAGAAGATAGACACAGACCAACAACATATAGATGGGGAGCCCCACCTCTGGTGGAGTACAACCTGGCAGAGAAGATAGACACAGACCAACAACATATAGATGAGGGAGTCCCACCTCTGGTGGAGTACAACCTGGCAGAGAAGATAGACACAGACCAACAACATATAGATGAGGGAGTCCCACCTCTGGTGGAGTACAACCTGGCAGAGAAGATAGACACAGACCGACAACATATAGATGGGGAGCCCCACCTCTGGTGGAGTACAACCTGGCAGAGAAGATAGACACAGACCAACAACATATAGATGAGGAGTCCCACCTCTGGTGGAGTACAACCTGGCAGAGAAGATAGACACAGACCAACAACATATAGATGAGGAGCCCCACCTCTGGTGGAGTACAACCTGGCAGAGAAGATAGACACAGACCAACAACATATAGATGAGGAGTCCCACCTCTGGTGGAAGTACAACCTGGCAGAGAAGATAGACACAGACCAACAACATATAGATGAGGAGCCCCACCTCTGGTGGAGTACAACCTGGCAGAGAAGATAGACACAGACCAACAACATATAGATGAGGAGCCCCACCTCTGGTGGAGTATAACCTGGCAGAGAAGATAGACACAGACCAACAACATATAGATGGGGAGCCCCACCTCTGGTGGAGTACAACCTGGCAGAGAAGATAGACACAGACCAACAACATATAGATGAGGAGCCCCACCTCTGGTGGAAGTACAACCTGGCAGAGAAGATAGACACAGACCAACAACATATAGATGAGGAGTCCTACCTCTGGTGGAGTACAACCTGGCAGAGAAGATAGACACAGACCAACAACATATAGATGAGGAGTCCCACCTCTGGTGGAGGCTACAACCTGGCAGAGAAGATAGACACAGACCAACAACATATAGATGAGGAGTCCCACCTCTGGTGGAGTACAACCTGGCAGAGAAGATAGACACAGACCAACAACATATAGATGAGGAGCCCCACCTCTGGTGGAGTACAACCTGGCAGAGAAGATAGACACAGACCAACAACATATAGATGAGGAGCCCCACCTCTGGTGGAAGTACAACCTGGCAGAGAAGATAGACACAGACCAACAACATATAGATGAGGAGCCCCACCTCTGGTGGAGTACAACCTGGCAGAGAAGATAGACACAGACCAACAACATATAGATGAGGAGTCCCCACCTCTGGTGGAGTACAACCTGGCAGAGAAGATAGACACAGACCAACAACATATAGATGGGGAGCCCCACCTCTGGTGGAGTACAACCTGGCAGAGAAGATAGACACAGACCAACAACATATAGATGGGGAGCCCCACCTCTGGTGGAGTACAACCTGGCAGAGAAGATAGACACAGACCAACAACATATAGATAAGGAGTCCCACCTCTGGTGGAGAGTACAACCTGGCAGAAGATAGACACAGACCAACAACATATAGATGAGGAGTCCACACTCTGGTGGGCTAACCCTGGCAGAGAAGATAGACACAGACCAACATATAGATGCAGTCCCACCTCTGGTGGAGTACAACCTAAGCGAGAAAGAAAGATAAGAACCCACAGGAACCAAGCAACATAGATGAAGGCCCACCTCTGGTGGAGTACAACCTAGCAGAGAAGATAGACACAGACCAACAACATATAGATGAGGAGCCCACCTCTGGTGAGTACTACCTGGCAGAAGATAGACACAGACCAACAACATATAGATGGGAGCCCACCTCTGGTGAAGTACAACCTGGCAGAGAAGATACACAGACCAACATATAGATGGGAGTCCACCTCTGGTGAGTACAACCTGGCAGAGAAGATACACAGACCAACAACATATAGATGGGGAGTCCTAAATTTGGTGGAGTACAATCCTGGCAGAGAAGAGGACAGACCAACAACATATAGATGGGGAGCCCACCTCTGGGTGTGGAGTACAACCTGGCAGAGAAGATAGACACAGACCAACATATAGATGAGGAGGCCCCACCTCTGGTGGAGTACAACCTGGCAGAGAAGATAGACACAGACCAACAACATATAGATGAGGAGCCCACCTCTGGTGGAGTACAACCTGGCAGAGAAGATACAGACACACAGACCAACAACATATAGATGAGAGTCCTACCTCTGGTGGAGGCTAACCTGGCAGAGAAGATAGACACAGAGACCAACAACATATGATGAGATTCACCTCTGGTGGAGTATAACCTGGCAGAGAAGATAGACACAGACCAACAACATATAGATGGGGAGCCCCACCTCTGGTGGAGTACAACCTGGCAGAGAAGATAGACACAGACCAACAACATATAGATGGGGAGTCCCACCTCTGGTGGAGTACAACCTGGCAGAGAAGATAGACACAGACCAACAACATATAGATGAGGAGCCCCACCTCTGGTGGAGTACAACCTGGCAGAGAAGATACACAGACCAACAACATATAGATGGGGAGTCCCACCTCTGGTGGAGTACAACCTGGCAGAGAAGATAGACACAGACCAACAACATATAGATGGGGAGTCCCACCTCTGGTGGAGTACAACCTGGCAGAGAAGATAGACACAGACCAACAACATATAGATGAGGAGTCCCACCTCTGGTGGAGTACAACCTGGCAGAGAAGATAGACACAGACCAACAACATATAGATGGGGAGTCCCACCTCTGGTGGAGTACAACCTGGCAGAGAAGATAGACACAGACCAACAACATATAGATGAGGAGTCCCACCTCTGGTGGAGTACAACCTGGCAGAGAAGATAGACACAGACCAACAACATATAGATGAGGAGCCCCACCTCTGGTGGAGTACAACCTGGCAGAGAAGATAGACACAGACCAACAACATATAGATGGGGAGTCCCACCTCTGGTGGAGTACAACCTGGCAGAGAAGATAGACACAGACCAACAACATATAGATGAGGAGTCCCACCTCTGGTGGAGTACAACCTGGCAGAGAAGATAGACACAGACCAACAACATATAGATGAGGAGTCCCACCTCTGGTGGAGTACAACCTGGCAGAGAAGATAGACACAGACCAACAACATATAGATGAGGAGTCCCACCTCTGGTGGAGTACAACCTGGCAGAGAAGATAGACACAGACCAACAACATATAGATGGGGAGTCCCACCTCTGGTGGAGTACAACCTGGCAGAGAAGATAGACACAGACCAACAACATATAGATGGGGAGTCCCACCTCTGGTGGAGTACAACCTGGCAGAGAAGATAGACACAGACCAACAACATATAGATGGGGAGTCCCACCTCTGGTGGAGTACAACCTGGCAGAGAAGATAGACACAGACCAACAACATATAGATGGGGAGTCCCACCTCTGGTGGAGTACAACCTGGCAGAGAAGATAGACACAGACCAACAACATATAGATGGGGAGTCCCACCTCTGGTGGAGTACAACCTGGCAGAGAAGATAGACACAGACCAACAACATATAGATG
>NW_027031503.1:0-3591 GCF_034236695.1 Oncorhynchus nerka
ACCACCTGTTACCTCTAATAGATGGAACACCTGTTACCTCTAATAGATGGACCACCTGTTACCTCTAATAGATGGGACCACCTGTTACTCTCTAATAGATGGACCACCTGTTACCTCTAATAGATGGACCACCTGTTACCTCTAATAGATGGGACTACCTGTTACCTCTAATAGATGGACCACCTGTTACCTCTAATAGATGGACCACCTGTTACCTCTAATAGATGGACCACCTGTTACCTCTAATAGATGGACCACCTGTTACCTCTAATAGATGGACCACCTGTTACCTCTAATAGATGGACCACCTGTTACCTCTAATAGATGGACCACCTGTTACCTCTAATAGATGGACCACCTGTTACCTCAATAGATGGACCACCTGTTACCTCTAATAGATGGACCACCTGTTACCTCTACCACCTGTTACCTCTAATAGATGGACCACCTGTTACCTCTAATGACCACCTGTTACCTCTAATAGATGGACCACCTGGTTACCTCTAATAGATGGACCACCTGTTACCTCTAATAGATGGACCACCTGTTACCTCTAATAGATGGACCACCTGTTACCTCTAATAGATGGACCACCTGTTACCTCTAATAGATGGACCACCTGTTACCTCTAATAGATGGACCACCTGTTACCTCTACCACCTGTTACCTCTAATAGATGGACCACCTGTTACCTCTAATAGATGGACCACCTGTTACCTCTAATAGATGGGACCACCTGTTACCTCTAATAGATGGACCACCTGTTACCTCTAATAGGACCATCTGTTACCTCTACCACCTGTTACCTCTAATAGATGGACCACTTGTTACCTCTAATAGATGGGACCACCTGTTACCTCTAATGGATGGGACCACCTGTTACCTCTAATAGGACCACCTGTTACCTCTAATAGATGGACCACCTGTTACCTCTACCACCTGTTACCTCTAATAGATGGGACCACCTGTTACCTCTAATAGGACCACCTGTTACCTCTAATAGGACCATCTCCTCGCCTGCTTCTCACCGCTTGGAGGAGTTGGTCTAAGGTCCCTCCCCTTTGGATCTTCTTCTCCAATGGGTTTTGAGAAACAGGCGAGGAAAGCAGATGCAAGGAATGGAGAGAAAAGGAATTGGGTCAGAGCCCATGTCAGGTGGACCTGGTTCTGGTGGACCTGGTTCAGGTGGACCCGGGTCAGGTGGACCCGGGTCAGAACCCAGGTCAGATGGACCTTGTTCAGGTGGACCCGGGTCAGAACCCAGGTCAGGTGGACCTTGTTCAGGTGGACCCGGGTCAGAGCCCATGTCATATGGACCCGGGTCAGAGCCCATGTCATGTGGACCCGGGTCAGAGCCCATGTCATATGGACCCGGGTCAGAGCCCATGTCATGTGGACCCGGGTCAGAGCCCATGTCATGTGGACCCGGGTCAGAGCCCATGTCATGTGGACCCGGGTCAGAGCCCATGTCATGTGGACCCGGGTCAGAACCCAGGTCAGATGGACCTTGTTCAGGTGGACCCGGGTCAGAACCCAGGTCAGATGGACCTTGTTCAGGTGGACCCGGGTCAGAACCCAGGTCAGATGGACCTTGTTCAGGTGGACCCGGGTCAGAGCCCATGTCATATGGACCCGGGTCAGAGCCCATGTCATGTGGACCCGGGTCAGAGCCCATGTCATGTGGACCCGGGTCAGAGCCCATGTCATATGGACCCGGGTCAGAGCCCATGTCATATGGACCCGGGTCAGAGCCCATGTCATGTGGACCCGGGTCAGAACCCAGGTCATGTGGACCCGGGTCAGAACCCATGTCATGTGGACCCGGGTCAGAGCCCATGTCATATGGACCCGGGTCAGAGCCCATGTCATATGGACCCGGGTCAGAGCCCATGTCATATGGACCCGGGTCAGAGCCCATGTCATATGGACCCGGGTCAGAGCCCATGTCATATGGACCCGGGTCAGAACCCATGTCATATGGACCCGGGTCAGAACCCAGGTCATGTGGACCCGGGTCAGAGCCCATGTCATATGGACCCGGGTCAGAGCCCATGTCATATGGACCCGGGTCAGAACCCATGTCATGTGGACCCGGGTCAGAACCCATGTCATATGGACCCGGGTCAGAGCCCATGTCATATGGACCCGGGTCAGAACCCATGTCATGTGGACCCGTATGTATCTCTGATATTTCTGGTGGTCTTCCTCTCTCTCAGACTACAGGTTGAACCCAATATTGAGAAAGGCCTGTAAGGCAGACATCCCTAAATTCTGTCAGCCAATCCTGAACAAGGCCAGTGATGACAGTGAACTGGAGGGCCAGGTGATTGGTTGCCTGAAGCTGAAATACGCCGACCAGCGTCTGTCTCCAGACTGTGAGGACCAGATCAGAGTGATTCTGCAGGAGTCGGCGCTGGACTACAGACTGGACCCCCAGCTACAGATCCACTGTGCTGAGGAGGTGAGGAGTGTTAATATAGACTGGACCCCAGATCCACTGAGGAGGTGAGGAGTGTTAATATAGACTGGACCCCCAGACCCACTGAGGAGGTGAGGAGTGTTAATATAGACTGGACCCCCAGACCCACTGAGGAGGTGAGGAGTGTTAATATAGACTGGACCCCCAGATCCACTATGCTGAGGAGGTGAGGAGTGTTAATATAGACTGGACCCCCAGATCCACTGTGGTGAGGAGGTGAGGAGTGTTAATATAGACTGGACCCCCAGATCCACTGTGCTGAGGAGGTGAGGAGTGTTAATATAGACTGGACCCCAGATCCACTGTGCTGAGGAGGTGAGGAGTGTTAATATAGACTGGACCCCCAGATCCACTGTGCTGAGGAGGTGAGGAGTGTTAATATAGACTGGACCCCAGATCCGGTGAGGAGTGTTAATATAGACTGGACCCCCAGACCCACTGAGGAGGTGAGGAGTGTTAATATAGACTGGACCCCCAGATCCACTGTGCTGAGGAGGTGAGGAGTGTTAATATAGACTAGACCCCCAGATCCACTGAGGAGGTGAGGAGTGTTAATATAGACTGGACCCCAGATCCAGCTGAGGAGGTGAGGAGTGTTAATATAGACTGGACCCCAGATCCACTGAGGAGGTGAGGAGTGTTAATATAGACTGGACCCCCAGATCCACTGTGCTGAGGAGGTGAGGAGTGTTAATATAGACTGGACCCCAGATCCACTGTGCTGAGGAGGTGAGGAGTGTTAATATAGACTGGACCCCCAGATCCACTGGAGGAGGTGAGGAGTGTTAATATAGACTGGACCCCCAGATCCACTGAGGAGGTGAGGAGTGTTAATATAGACTGGACCCCAGATCCACTGTGCTGAGGAGGTGAGGAGTGTTAATATAGACTGGACCCCAGATCCACTGGAGGAGGTGAGGAGTGTTAATATAGACTGGACCCCAGATCCACTGCTGAGGAGGTGAGGAGTGTTAATATAGACTGGACCCCAGATCCACTGGCTGAGGAGGTGAGGAGTGTTAATATAGACTGGACCCCCAGATCCACTGTGCTGAGGAGGTGAGGAGTGTTAATATAGACTGGACCCCAGATCCACTGTGCTGAGGAGGTGA
>NW_027031504.1:0-3591 GCF_034236695.1 Oncorhynchus nerka
ATTCCTCTGTGTTGGGTTATCCCTCTCTATCCATCCCTCTCTATCATCCCTCTGTTCCTCTGTGTTGGGTTATCCCTCTCTATCCCTCCCTCCGTTCCTCTGTGTTGGGTTATCCCTCTCTATCCATCCCTCTCTATCATCCCTCCGTTCCTCTGTGTTGGGTTATCCCTCTCTATCCATCCCTCTGTTCCTCTGTGTTGGGTTATCCCTCTCTATCCATCCCTCTGTTCCTCTGTGTTGGGTTATCCCTCTCTATCCATCCCTCTGTTCCTCTGTGTTGGGTTATCCCTCTCTATCCATCCCTCCGTTCCTCTGTGTTGGGTTATCCCTCTCTATCCCTCCCTCCGTTCTTCTGTGTTGGGTTATCCCTCTCTATCCATCCCTCTGTTCCTCTGTGTTGGGTTATCCCTCTCTATCCATCCCTCCATCCCTCCGTGCCTCTGTGTTGGGTTATCCCTCTCTATCCATCCCTCCGTTCCTCTGTGTTGGGTTATCCCTCTCTATCCATCCCTCCGTTCCTCTGTGTTGGGTTATCCCTCTCTATCCATCCCTCTGTGGTGGGTTATCCCTCTCTATCCATCCCTCCGTTCCTCTGTGTTGGGTTATCCCTCTCTATCCCTCCCTCTGTGGTGGGTTATCCCTCTCTATACATCCCTCCGTTCCTCTGTGTTGGGTTATCCCTCTCTATCCATCCCTCCGTTCCTCTGTGTTGGGTTATCCCTCTCTATCCATCCCTCCGTTCCTCTGTGTTGGGTTATCCCTCTCTATCCATCCCTCTGTTCCTCTGTGTTGGGTTATCCCTCTCTATCCATCCCTCTGTGTTGGGTGGGTTATCCCTCTCTATCCATCCCTCCGTTCCTCTGTGTTGGGTTATCCCTCTCTATCCATCCCTCTGTGTTGGGTTATCCCTCTCTATCCATTCCTCCGTTCCTCTGTGTTGGGTTATCCCTCTCTATCCATCCCTCTGTGTTGGGTTATCCCTCTCTATCCATCCCTCCGTTCCTCTGTGTTGGGTTATCCCTCTCTATCCATCCCTCCGTTCCTCTGTGTTGGGTTATCCCTCTCTATCCATCCCTCCGTTCCTCTGTGGTGGGTTATCCCTCTCTATCCATCCCTCCGTTCCTCTGTGTTGGGTTATCCCTCTCTATCCATCCCTCCGTTCCTCTGTGTTGGGTTATCCCTCTCTATCCATCCCTCCGTTCCTCTGTGTTGGGTTATCCCTCTCTATCCATCCCTCCGTTCCTCTGTGTTGGGTTATCCTCTCTATCCATCCCTCTGTTCCTCTGTGTTGGGTTATCCCTCTCTATCCATCCCTCCGTTCCTCTGTGTTGGGTTATCCCTCTCTATCCATCCCTCTGTTCCTCTGTGTTGGGTTATCCCTCTCTATCCATCCCTCTGTTCCTCTGTGTTGGGTTATCCCTCTCTATCCATCCCTCCGTTCCTCTGTGTTGGGTTATCCCTCTCTATCCATCCCTCCGTTCCTCTGTGTTGGGTTATCCCTCTCTATCCATCCCTCCGTTCCTCTGTGTTGGGTTATCCCTCTCTATCCATCCCTCCGTTCCTCTGTGTTGGGTTATCCCTCTCTATCCATCCCTCCGTTCCTCTGTGTTGGGTTATCCTCTCTATCCATCCCTCTGTTCCTCTGTTGGGTTATCCCCTCTCTATCATCCCTCCGTTCCTCTGTGTTGAGTTCATCTCTCTCTCTATCCATCCCTCTGTTCCTCTGTGTTGGGTTATCCCTCTCTATCCATCCCTCCTGTGGACTCAGCTGGTTCTGAGCGTCAGCCGTTTCCCTCTGAGAGTCATCATCATGCCAACGGCCCCGTAATTTAACATCTCCTCCTGGTTTCCTGGTTAATGCTTCACTCCTCTAATAAATCATTTCACAGCGCCCTCCGTGACCCTGCAGTGTGTGAGTAAACATCCATGTCTGAGAGTCTCTGTGTCTCTGTGTGTGTGTGTGTGTGTGTGTGTGTGTGTGTGTCTGACCCGTGTTGGGTGATACCTCCCCCTGGGTGGAGATGATTATGATAGGGCCTGTAGCATCTGTTTATTTATAAGGCCAGACACACAGACAACCTGCTGTAGTAATTATACTGGGAGGGGGAGGGGAGGAGGAGGGAGGGAGGAGGAGGAAGGGAGGGAGGAGTGTGTGTGTGTGTGTGTGTGTGTGTGTGTGTGTGTGTGTGTGTGAGTGTGTGTGTGTGTGTGTGTGTGTGTGTGTGTGTGTGTGTGTGTGTGTGTGTGTGTGTGTGTGTGTGCGTGTGTGTGTGTGTGTGTGTGTGTGTGTGTGTGGTGCTGGCTGGAGGAGGGTAGTAGAGTCATATTTATATTGAATTAGCAAAGTCTGTTTCCCAAATGGCCTGATGGGCAACAACTTCTGGAGATGATTTAGTTTCAGTAGAATGTAAAGACTAACAACTCCTATGTTCATCTCTATGTGTAGTACTGTACTACTATTATCATATATAATTACTGTACTACTGTATCATCTATATAATGCACTGTACTACTGTTATCATCTATATAGTACTGTACTACTGTTATCATCTATATAATGTCCTGTACTACTTTATCATCTATATAGTACTGTACTACTGTTATCATCTATATAATACTGTACTACTGTTATCATCTATATAGTACTGTACTACTGTTATCATCTATATATAATACTGTACTACTGTTATCATCATCTATATAATACTGTACTACTGTTATCATCTATATAATACTGCTACTACTGTTATCATCATCTATATAATGCTGTACTACTGTTATCATCTATATAGTACTGTACTACTGTTATCATCTATATAGTACTGTACTACTGTTATCATCTATATAATACTGTACTACTGTTATCATCTATATAATACTGTACTACTGTTATCATCTATATAATACTGTACTACTGTTATCATCTATATAATACTGTACTACTGTTATCAGAACGTTCTGATCCTATTCTACTATTGATTGAAAACGCCTGCCATTACCAATGTCCTCTGTGTCCACACGGTACAAACATTTGTGTGTGTGGCCAGTGGCGTGCGTGCGTGTGCGTCCCGCGTGCGTGCGTGCGTGCGTGTGTGTGCGTGTGCGGGTGTGCGTCGAGCAAGTGTGCAGTGCGTGCGTGTGTGTGTGTGAGGTGGTCACGACTAAGCTTCTCTTACCAATGTCGCCCGGTGTCTCTGTCATCAACAGGATAACAGTGCTGTTCTTCGGTGTTATTCGTAAGAGGCGTAATGAGATGAGACGAGTTGAACTAAAGCCTATACCACTGTGTTTCCATACATCAGACATGGAGACCTTCTTGGTACTCGTTGAATTAAAACAACAATATTATTTTATTCGTGTAACCAAACTGAGGTATTATTTAGGCTACAATTCTAGCAGAAATAAACACCACGTTTCTATTTTCAAAGGCCCTCGGTAGCTCCAGTATGTACTTGAACATAATTATTCTGCAGTCATTTATTTTTGTTCAGAGCGCTAAAGAAGGAGAGAGAAAATAATAGTTCAACTGTTTGTGAGATTGTACCGTTAGAGATAGTGTTAACGGGAAGGACACTTAAATCACAAGCACTC
>NW_027031505.1:0-3591 GCF_034236695.1 Oncorhynchus nerka
AACCACACTGCACACTGCCCTAACCCACCTGGACAAGAGGAATACCTATGTGAGAATGCTGTTCATCGACTACAGCTCGGCATTCAACACCATAGTACCCTCCAAGCTCGTCATCAAGCTCGAGACCCTGGGTCTCGACCCGCCCTGTGCAACTGGGTACTGGACTTCCTGACGGGCCGCCCCCAGGTGGTGAGGGTAGGCAACAACATCTCCTCCCCGCTGATCCTCAACACGGGGGCCCCACGAGGGTGCGTTCTGAGCCCTCTCCTGTACTCCCTGTTCACCCACGACTGCGTGGCCACGCACGCCTCCAACTCAATCATCAAGTTTGCGGACGACACAACAGTGGTAGGCTTGATTACCAACAACGACGAGACGGCCTACAGGGAGGAGGTGAGGGCCCTCGGAGTGTGGTGTCAGGAAAATAACCTCACACTCAACGTCAACAAAACTAAGGAGATGATTGTGGACTTCAGGAAACAGCAGAGGAACACCCCCTATCCACATCGATGGAACAGTAGTGGAGAGGGTAGCAAGTTTTAAGTTCCTCGGCATACACATCACAGACAAACTGAATTGGTCCACTCACACTGACAGCGTTGTGAAGAAGGCGCAGCAGCGCCTCTTCAACCTCAGGAGGCTGAAGAAATTCGGCTTGTCAACAAAAGCACTCACAAACTTCTACAGATGCACAATCGAGAGCATCCTGGCGGGCTGTATCACCGCCTGGTACGGCAACTGCTCCGCCCTCAACCGTAAGGCTCTCCAGAGGGTAGTGAGGTCTGCACAACGCATCACCGGGGGCAAACTACCTGCCCTCCAGGACACCTACACCACCCGATGTTACAGAAAGGCCATAAAGATCATCAAGGACATCAACCACCCGAACCACTGCCTGTTCACCCCGCTATCATCCAGAAGGCGAGGTCAGTACAGGTGCATCAAAGCTGGGACCGAGAGACTGAAAAACAGCTTCTATCTCAAGGCCATCAGACTGTTAAACAGCCACCACTAACATTGAGTGGCTGCTGCCAACACACTGTCATTGACACTGACCCAACTCCAGCCACTTTAATAATGGGAATTGATGGGAAATGTTGTAAATATATCACTAGCCACTTTAAACAATGCTACCTTATATAATGTTACTTACCCTACATTATTCATCTCATATGCATACGTATATACTGTACTCTACATCATCGACTACATCCTTATGTAATACATGTATCACTAGCCACTTTAACTATGCCACTTTGTTTACTTTGTCTACATTCTCATCTCATATGTATATACTGTACTCGATACCATCTACTGTATGCTGCTCTGTACCATCACTCATTCATATATCCTTATGTACATATTCTTTATCCCCTTACACTGTGTATAAGACAGTAGTTTTGGAATTGTTAGTTAGATTACTTGTTGGTTATCACTGCATTGTCGGAACTAGAAGCACAAGCATTTCGCTACACTCGCATTAACATCTGCTAACCATGTGTATGTGCCAAATAAAAATAGATTTGATTTGATTTGACCTCAATCTTATGGAACATTTGTGGGCCGAACTGAAAAAGCAACTTCTTAAGGACGTGGTACCGAAGTGGGGACCACAATCAGCGGAAATGCTCAAGAGCGCCACCCATAGAGGTTGACAAACATCAAACTTTCATTAAAATTGACATACAATATACTGAATTAAAGCTACACTCGTTGTGAATCTATCCACCAAGTCAGATTTGTAAAATGCTTTTCGGGGAAAGCATGAGAAGCTATTATCTGATACCATGCACCCTCAAAATACTGCAACGTCACCTAACACGAAAGATTTTGCGTTACCCTTAGCAAACCAAAACGCTGAAATAAAATATAAAACATTCATTACCTTTGACGAGCTTCTTTCTTGGCACTCCTAGATGTCCCATAAACATTATTTAGGGTCTTTTTTCGATTAAATCGGTCCATATATAGCCTAGATATCGATCTAAGAATACTGTGTGATTAACGAAAAAAATCGCGTTTCATAACGTAACGTCAATTTTAAAATTCAAAAAGTCGACGATAAACTTTCACAAAACACTTCGAAATACTTTTGTAATGCAACTTTAGGTATTAGTACACGTTAATAAGCGATAAAATTCCTCAGGAGGCGATGTGAAATGTTTAGCTTGTCCGTGGAGAAAAAGATGTCTGGAAAGGGTCGACCAAAATCTGGGTGGAGACAGTAGGGAAGGAGTTCCCTTGTTTGGGTTAGACCAATAATCAATTGCGAAACAAATGACATGACTCTAGACAACCTGTGGAAGCTGTAGGCAATGTAAACTCGGCTCTATTTAATTCGGTTCACTTTGAACAATTGCCTGTAGTCGCGGAAGGATATATTTTTCCATTTTCAGTGAACAGATTTTCATGCACTTTTGGATGAAACGCCCGTTCTGTAAATGCCACAGGCGTGATTTAAACAGTTTTGGAAACGTCTGAGTGTTTTCTATCCACACATACTAATCATATGCATATACTATATTCCTGGCATGAATAGCAGGGCGCTCTTCTACCCGGGACGCTTGCGTCCCAACTAAGAGCTCTGGAAATGCAGAATGCGCTACGCTAAATGCTAATAGTATTAGTTAAAACTCAAAAGTTAAACTAAGATACACATGCAGGAGTATCGAATTAAAGCTACACTCGTTGTGAATCCAGGCAACAAATCAGATTTTTAAAATGCTTTTCGTAACATGAAGCTATTATCTGATAGCATGCAACACCCCAAAAAGACCCACAGGAGACGTAAACAAAATAATTAGCATTTCGGGCGTTACTGAGCTTCGCACAATAAAATAGAAAACATTCATTACCTTTCACCATCTTCTTTGTTGGCACTCTGGAGTATACATAGCTTACTATTTGGGTCTTTATTGAATTACAATCGGTCCATATAAAGCTAGATCTTCGTTATATGTAGACTGTGTGATAAAGCGAAAAAAAACATTGTTTCAAAGCGTAAGCGTCATTTTTAAAATTCAAAAATCAAACGATAAACTTTCACAAAAAACATGAAATACGTTTGTAATGCAACTTTAGGTATTAGTAACGTTAATAAGCGATAAAATTCATCAGGAGCGATGTAAAGATCATTAGCTGTCCGTCTGGAAAAATGTCGGCTTGAAACTCCATGAAAATATCCGGTCCTAGACCAAAGGAGACGGTGCCTGCATGTGTTTGACCAAGAAAAACTCGAAGAGAAATGACAAGACTCTAGACACCCTGTGGGGCTGTAGGTACTGCAACCTCAGTCAATTAATTGTGGTTCACGTTTATCAATGGGTTCAAGTAAGCGCATGGATATATTTTCCCCATTTCGGTGATCAGTTTTTCCACTATGCTTTTCGATGTAAAAATGCCGTTCTGGTAAAGCTGCAACGGTGATTCCAACCAGTTTTTGACGTCTGAGTGTTTTTTTTTTTTTTTTCTATCCACACAGACTAAGCAAATGCATATACTATATTCCTGGCATGAGTAGCAGGGCGCTGAAATGTTGCGCGATTTTTAACAGAATGTTCAAAAAAGTAAGGGTCGACTGAAGAGGTTAAC
>NW_027031506.1:0-3593 GCF_034236695.1 Oncorhynchus nerka
CTCGGTTCCAAAACAGCCCGGTTCCAAACAGCCTGTTCCAAACGGCCCGGTTCCAAACAGCTCAAGTTCCGAAACAGCTCTCAGTTCCAAACAACCCAGTTCCAAACAGCCCAGTTCCAAACGGCTCAGTCTCCAAACAGCTCAGTTCCAAACAGCTCAGTTCCAAAACAGCCCAGTTCCAAACAGCTCGGTTCCAAACAGCCCCGCTCCAAACAGCTCAGTTCCAAACAGCCTCAGTTCCAAACAACCCAGTTCCAGGCAGCCCAGTTCCAAACGGCCCGGTTCAAACAGCTCCCAGTTCCAAAGCAGCTCAGTTCCAAACAGCGCAGTTCCAAAACAGCCCAGTTCCAAACAGCCCAGTTCCAAACAGCCCAGTTCCAAACAGCCCAGTTCCAAACAGCTCCAGTTCCAAACAGCCCAGTTCCAAACAGCCCAGTTCCAAACAGCTCAGTTCCAAACAGCCCCGTTCCAAACAGCCCAGGTCCAAACAGCTCAGTTCCAAACAGCTCAGTTCCAAACAGCTCAGTTCCAAACAGCCCAGTTCCAAACAGCCCAGTCTCCAAACAGCCCTGCTCCAAAACAGCTCAGTTCCAAACAGCTCAGCTCCAAAACAGCCCAGTTCCAAACAGCTCAGTTCCGGGAAACAGCCCTGTTCCAAACAGCTCAGGTTCCAAACAGCTCAGTTCCAAACAGCCCAGTTCCAAACAACCCCAGTTCCAAACAGCTCAGTTCAAACAGCTCAGTTCCAAACAGCCCAGTTCCAAACAGCCCAGTTCCAAACAGCCCAGTTCCAAACAGCCCAGTTCCAAACAGCCCAGTTCCAAACAGCCCAGTTCCAAACAGCCCAGTTCCAAACAGCCCAGTTCCAAACAGCCTCAGTTCCAAACAGCTCAGTTCCAAACAGCCCAGTTCCAAACAGCCCAGTTCCAAACAGCTCAGTTCCAAACAGCCCAGTTCCAAACAGCTCAGTTCCAAACAGCTCCAGCTCCAAACAGCTCAGTTCCAAACAGCTCAGTTCCAAACAGCCCAGTTCCAAACAAGCCAGTTCCAAACAGCTCAGTTCCAAACAACCCAGTTCCAAACAGCTCAGTTCCAAACAACCCAGTTCCAAACAGCCCAGTTCCAAACAGCTCAGTTCCAAACAGCTCAGTTCCAAACAGCCCAGTTCCAAACAGCTCAGTTCCAAACAGCCCAGTTCCAAACAGCCCAGTTCCAAACAGCCCAGTTCCAAACAGCCCAGTTCCAAACAGCTCAGTTCCAAACAGCCCCGTTCCAAACAGCCCAGTTCCAAACAGCTCAGTTCCAAACAGCTCAGTTCCAAACAGCCCAGTTCCAAACAGCCCAGTTCCAAACAGCCCAGTTCCAAACAGCTCAGTTCCAAACAGCTCAGTTCCAAACAGCCCAGTTCCAAACAGCCCAGTTCCAAACAGCTCAGTTCCAAACAGCCCAGTTCCAAACAGCTCAGTTCCAAACAGCCCAGTTCCAAACAGCTCAGTTCCAAACAGCCCAGTTCCAAACAGCCCAGTTCCAAACAGCCCAGTTCCAAACAGCTCAGTTCCAAACAGCCCAGTTCCAAACAGCTCAGTTCCAAACAGCCCAGTTCCAAACAGCCCAGTTCCAAACAGCTCAGTTCCAAACAGCCCAGTTCCAAACAGCCCAGTTCCAAACAGCCCAGTTCCAAACAGCCCAGTTCCAAACAGCTCAGTTCCAAACAGCCCAGTTCCAAACAGCCCAGTTCCAAACAGCTCAGTTCCAAACAGCTCAGTTCCAAACAGCTCAGTTCCAAACAGCCCAGTTCCAAACAGCCCAGTTCCAAACAGCTCAGTTCCAAACAGCTCAGTTCCAAACAGCCCAGTTCCAAACAGCCCAGTTCCAAACAGCTCAGTTCCAAACAGCCCAGTTCCAAACAGCTCAGTTCCAAACAGCCTCAGTTCCAAACAGCCCAGTTCCAAACAGCCCAGTTCCAAACAGCTCAGTTCCAAACAGCTCAGTTCCAAACAGCCCAGTTCCAAACAGCTCAGTTCCAAACAGCTCAGTTCCAAACAGCCCAGTTCCAAACAGCCCAGTTCCAAACAGCTCAGTTCCAAACAGCCCAGTTCCAAACAGCTCAGTTCCAAACAGCCCAGTTCCAAACAGCCCAGTTCCAAACAGCCCAGTTCCAAACAGCCCAGTTCCAAACAGCTCAGTTCCAAACAGCCCAGTTCCAAACAGCCCAGTTCCAAACAGCCCAGTTCCAAACAGCTCAGTTCCAAACAGCTCAGTTCCAAACAGCCCAGTTCCAAACAGCCCAGTTCCAAACAGCTCAGTTCCAAACAGCCCAGTTCCAAACAGCTCAGTTCCAAACAGCCCCGTTCCAAACAGCTCAGTTCCAAACAGCTCAGTTCCAAACAGCCCAGTTCCAAACAACCCAGTTCCAAACAGCTCAGTTCCAAACAACACAGTTCCAAACAGCTCAGTTCCAAACAACCCAGTTCCAAACAGCCCCGTTCCAAACAGCCCAGTTCCAAACAGCCCCGTTCCAAACAGCCCAGTTCCAAACAGCTCAGTTCCAAACAGCTCAGTTCCAAACAGCCCAGTTCCAAACAGCCCAGTTCCAAACAGCCCAGTTCCAAACAGCTCAGTTCCAAACAGCCCCGTTCCAAACAGCCCAGTTCCAAACAGCTCAGTTCCAAACAGCTCAGATCCAAACAGCTCAGTTCCAAACAGCCCAGTTCCAAACAGCCCAGTTCCAAACAGCTCAGTTCCAAACAGCTCAGTTCCAAACAGATCAGTTCCAAACAGCCCAGTTCCAAACAGCTCAGTTCCAAACAGCCCCGTTCCAAACAGCTCAGTTCCAAACAGCTCAGTTCCAAACAACCCAGTTCCAAACAGCCCAGTTCCAAACAGCTCAGTTCCAAACAACCCAGTTCCAAACAGCCCAGTTCCAAACAGCTCAGTTCCAAACAGCTCAGTTCCAAACAGCTCAGTTCCAAACAGCCCAGTTCCAAACAGCTCAGTTCCAAACAGCCCCGTTCCAAACAGCTCAGTTCCAAACAGCTCAGTTCCAAACAACCCAGTTCCAAACAGCTCAGTTCCAAACAACCCAGTTCCAAACAGCTCAGGTCCAAACAACCCAGTTCCAAACAGCTCAGTTCCAAACAGCTCAGTTCCAAACAACCCAGTTCCAAACAGCTCAGTTCCAAACAACCCAGTTCCAAACATCCCAGTTCCAAACAACACAGTTCCAAACAGCCCAGTTCCAAACAACCCAGTTCCAAACAGCTCAGTTCCAAACAACCCAGTTCCAAACATCCCAGTTCCAAACAACCCAGTTCCAAACAGCTCAGTTCCAAACAGCTCAGTTCCAAACAGCTCAGTTCCAAACAGCCCAGTTCCAAACAGCCCAGTTCCAAACAGCCCAGTTCCAAACAACCCAGTTCCCAAACAACCCAGTTCCAAACAGCTCAGTTCCAAACAGCTCAGTTCCAAACAGCCCAGTTCCAAACAGCTCAGTTCCAAACAGCCCCGTTCCAAACAGCCCAGTTCCAAACAGCCCAGTTCCAAACAGCTCAGTTCCAAACAGCCCTGTTCCAAACAGCTCAGTTCCAAACAGC
>NW_027031507.1:0-3594 GCF_034236695.1 Oncorhynchus nerka
TCACACACCACTACACTCACACACCACACCACACCACCCTTACACACCACTCTTTACACTCCACACACCACACTTCACACCACATTTCAGCACTTACACACTCCACACTCCATCTCACCTCTTCACACACCACACTTCACAATCCACACACCACACTTCACTCCACACCACTTCACACCCCCACACTCTGCACACCACACTTCACACCTCACACACACTCCACACCACACTTCACACACCACACTTTCACGGTCCACACACCACACTTCTACACTCCACACACACACACCTCTACACTCCACACACCACACTTCACATTTCACACTTCACACACCACACTCCACACTCCACATTTCACACTTCACACTCCACACTTCACACACCACACTCCCACACCACACTCCACACACCACACTTCACACGCCCACCACCACACTTGACACACCACACTTCACAACCACACACCACACTTCACACTTCACACACCACACTTCACACACCACACTTCACACACCACCTACACCACACTTCACACACCACACTTCACACACCACACTTCACACACCACACTTCACACACCACACTTCACACACCACACTTCACCTCCACACACCACATTCACACTCACACACCACACTCACACACCACACTTCCACCACACACCACACTTCACCCCACACACTGCACACCACACTTCACACTTCACACCCACACACCACACTTCACACACCACACTTCACAGTCCACACACCACACTTCACACTCCACACACCACACTTCACACTCCACACACCATACTTCACATTTCACACTTCACACACCACACTCCACACTCCACATTTCACACTTCACACTCCACACTTCACACACCACACTCCACACTTCACACACCACACTTCACCCTTCACACACCACACTTCACACACCACACTTCGCCCTTCACACACCACACTCCGCCCTTCACACACCACACTCCACACTTCACACTCCACACACCACACACCACACTTCACACTTCACACTTCACACACCACACTCCACATTTCACACACCACACACCACACTTCACACACCACACTTCACCCTTCACACACCACACTCCACATATCACACACCACACTCCACACACCACACTTCACACTTCACACACCACACTTCACACACCACACTCCACACTTCACACACCACACACCATACTCACAATCCACACCACACTCCACACTTCGAACTCCACTCTCCACTCCCCAACTTCGGGGAATGAGAAAGAAAGTATAACCCAGGGAGGGATTCTTTAGTCGCAGGGATGGGTGATGGTGACAATGATGGTGACAGTGACGGTGACAGTGACGGAGACAGTGATGGAGACAGTGACGGTGACAGTGATGGAGACGATGACGGTGACAGTGACGGAGACAGTGACGGTGACAGTGACGGAGACAGTGATCGGTGACAGTGACGGTGACAGTGACGGCAGACGGTGACGGTGACAGTGGACGGTGACAGTGACGGTGACAGTGACGGTGACAGTGACGGTGACGGTGACAGTGACGGTGACAGTGATCGGTGACAGTGACAGTGACGGTGACGGTGACAGTGACAGTGACAGTAGCAGTGACGGAGACAGTGACGGAGACAGTGACGGAGACAGTGACGGAGACAGTGACGGAGACAGTGACGGTGACAGTGACAGTGACAGTGACGGTGACAGTGACGGAGACAGTGACGGTGACAGTGACGGTGACAGTGACGGTGACAGTGACGGTGACGGTGACAGTGACGGAGACAGTGACGGTGACAGTGACGGTGACGGTGACAGTGACGGAGACAGTGACGGAGACGGTGACGGAGACGGTGACGGAGACGGTGACGGTGACAGTGGCGGAGGCGGTGACGGTGACGGAGGCAGTGACGGAGAAAGTGACGGTGACAGTGACAGTGACGGTGACAGTGAGACAGTGACGGTGACAGTGACGGAGACAGTGACGGTGACAGTGACGGTGACAGTGACGAGTGACGGAGACAGTGACGGAGACAGTGACGGAGACAGTGACGGAGACAGTGACGGTGACAGTGACGGTGACAGTGACGGAGACAGTGACGGAGACAGTGACGGAGACAGTGACGGTGACAGTGACGGTGACAGTGACGGAGACAGTGACGGTGACAGTGACGGTGACAGTGACGGTGACAGTGACGGAGACAGTGACGGTGACAGTGACGGTGACAGTGACAGTGACGGAGACAGTGACGGAGACAGTGACGGAGACAGTGACGGAGACGGTGACGGTGACAGTGACAGTGACGGTGACGGAGACGGTGACAGTGACGGAGAAAGTGACGGTGACAGTGACAGTGACGGAGACAGTGACGGTGACAGTGACGGTGACAGTGACGGTGACAGTGACGGTGACGGAGACAGTGACGGAGACAGTGACGGAGACAGTGACGGAGACAGTGACGGTGACAGTGACGGTGACAGTGACGGAGACAGTGACGGAGACAGTGACGGTGACAGTGACGGTGACAGTGACGGAGACAGTGACGGTGACAGTGACGGTGACAGTGACAGTGACGGAGACAGTGACGGAGACAGTGACGGTGACGGTGACAGTGACAGTGACGGTGACAGTGACAGTGACAGTGACGGTGACGGAGACGGAGACAGTGACGTGACGAAAGTGACGGTGACAGTGACAGTGACGGAGACAGTGACGGTGACAGTGACGGTGACAGTAGACGGTGACGGAGACGGAGACAGTGACGGAGAAAGTGACGGTGACAGTGACGGTGACAGTGACGGAGACAGTGACGGAGACAGTGACGGTGACGGTGACGGAGACAGTGACGGTGACAGTGACAGTGACGGAGACAGTGACGGAGACAGTGACGGAGACAGTGACGGAGACAGTGACGGTGACAGTGACGGTGACAGTGACGGAGACAGTGACGGAGACAGTGACGGTGACAGTGACGGAGACAGTGACGGTGACAGTGACGGAGACAGTGACGGTGACAGTGAGCAGACGTGACGGTGACGGAGACAGTGACGGAGACAGTGACAGAGACAGTGACGGTAGACGGTGACGGAGACAGTGACGGTGACGGAGACAGTGACGGAGACAGTGACGGTGACAGTGACGGTGACAGTGACGGAGACAGTGACGGTGACAGTGATCGGAGACGGTGACGGTGACGGTGACAGTGACGGTGACAGTGACGGTGACGGAGACAGTGACGGTGACAGTGACGGAGACAGTGACGGTGACAGTGACGTAGACAGTGACGGTGACAGTGACTGCGACGGTGACGGTGACGGAGACAGTGACTGGAGAAAGTGACGGTGACAGTGACAGTGACGTGACGGAGACAGTGACGGTGACAGTGACGGTGACAGTGACGGAGACAGTGACGGTGACGGTGACGGTGACAGTGACGGTGGACGGAGACAGTGACGGTGACAGTGACGGTGACAGTGACGGAGACAGTGACGGAGACAGTGACGTGACGGTGACAGTGACGGAGACAGTGACAGAGACAGTGACGGTGACGGTGACAGTGACAGTGACGGTGACGGTGACAGTGACGGAGACAGTG
>NW_027031508.1:0-3597 GCF_034236695.1 Oncorhynchus nerka
TGTGGGGATACAACCAATAGAATGTTATGTGGGGATACAACCAATAGAATGTTATGTGGGGATACAAACCAATAGAATGTTATGTGGGGATACAACCAATAGAATGTTATGTGGGGATACAACCAATAGAATGTTATGTGGGGATACAACCAATAGAATGTTATGTGGGGATACAACCAATAGAATGTTATGTGGGGATACAACCAATAGAATGTTATGTGGGGATACAACCAATAGAATGTTATGTGGGGATACAACCAATAGAATGTTATGTGGGGATACAACCAATAGAATGTTATGTGGGGATACAACCAATAGAATGTTATGTGGGGATACAACCAATAGAATGTTATGTGGGGATACAACCAATAGAATGTTATGTGGGGATACAACCAATAGAATGTTATGTGGGGATACAACCAATAGAATGTTATGTGGGGATACAACCAATAGAATGTTATGTGGGGATACAACCAATAGAATGTTATGTGGGGATACAACCAATAGAATGTTATGTGGGGATACAACCAATAGAATGTTATGTGGGGATACAACCAATAGAATGTTATGTGGGGATACAACCAATAGAATGTTATGTGGGGATACAACCAATAGAATGTTATGTGGGGATACAACCAATAGAATGTTATGTGGGGATACAACCAATAGAATGTTATGTGGGGATACAACCAATAGAATGTTATGTGGGGATACAACCAATAGAATGTTATGTGGGGATACAACCAATAGAATGTTATGTGGGGATACAACCAATAGAATGTTATGTGGGGATACAACCAATAGAATGTTATGTGGGGATACAACCAATAGAATGTTATGTGGGGATACAACCAATAGAATGTTATGTGGGGGATACAACCAATAGAATGTTATGTGGGGATACAACCAATAGAATGTTATGTGGGGGATACAACCAATATAATGTTATGTGGGGATACAACCAATAGAATGTTATGTGGAGGATACAACCAATAGAATGTTATGTGGGGATACAACCAATAGAATGTTATGTGGGGATACAACCAATAGAATGTTATGTGGGGGATACAACCAATAGAATGTTATGTGAGGATACAACCAATAGAATGTTATGTGGGGATACAACCAATAGAATGTTATGTGGGCATACAACCAATAGAATGTTATGTGGAGGATACAACCAATAGAATGTTAGGTGGGGATACAACCAATAGAATGTTATGTGGGGATACAACCAATAGAATGTTATGTGGGAGGATACAACCAATGAGAATGTTATGTGGGGATACAACCGACAGAATGTTACAGTATGTGGAGGATACAACCAATAGAATGTTATGTGGGGGATACAACCAATATAATGTTATGTGGAGGATACAACCAATAGAATGTTATGTGGAGATACAACCAATAGAATGTTATGTGGAGATACAACCAATAGAATGTTATGTGGGGATACAACCAATAGAATGTTATGTGGAGGATACAACCAATATAATGTTATGTGGGGATACAACCAATAGAATGTTATGTGGGGGATACAACCAATAGAATGTTATGTGGGGATACAACCAATAGAATGTTATGTGGGGATACAACCAATAGAATGTTATGTGGGGATACAACCAATAGAATGTTATGTGGGGATACAACCAATAGAATGTTATGTGGGGGATACAACCAATAGAATGTTATGTGGGGATACAACCAATAGAATGTTATGTGGGGATACAACCAATAGAATGTTATGTGGGGATACAACCAATAGAATGTTATGTGGGGGATACAACCAATAGAATGTTATGTGGGGATACAACCAATAGAATGTTATGTGGGGATACAACCAATAGAGATGTTATGTAGGGGATACAACCAATAGAATGTTATGTTGGGGATACAACCAATGAGAATGTTATGTGGGGATACAACCAATAGAATGTTATGTGGGGATACAACCAATAGAATGTTATGTGGGGGATACAACCAATAGAATGTTATGTGGGGATACAACCAATAGAATGTTATGTGGGGGATACAACCAATAGAATGTTATGTGGGGGATACAACCAATAGAATGTTATGTGGGGGATACAACCAATAGAATGTTATGCGGAGATACAACCAATATAATGTTATGTGGGGATACAACCAATAGAATGTTATGTGGGCATACAACCAATAGAATGTTATGTGAGGATACAACCAATAGAATGTTATGTGGGGATACAACCAATAGAATGTTAGGTGGGGATACAACCAATAGAATGTTATGTGGGGGATACAACCAATAGAATGTTAGGTGGGGATACAACCAATATAGATGTTATGTGGGGATACAACCAATATAATGTTATGTGGGGGATACAACCAATAGAATGTTATGCGGAGATACAACCAATAGAATGTTATGTGGAGATACAACCAATAGAATGTTATGTGGAGGATACAACCAATAGAATGTTATGTGGAGGATACAACCAACAGAATGTTATGTGGGGATACAACCGACAGAATGTTACAGTATGTGGAGGATACAACCAATAGAATGTTATGTGGCGATACAACCAATAGAATGTTATGTGGAGGATACAACCAATAGAATGTTATGTGGGGATACAACCAATAGAATGTTATGTGGGGGATACAACCAATAGAATGTTATGTGGAGGATACAACCAATGGAATGTTATGTGGGGATACAACCGACAGAATGTTATGTGGGGATACAACCAATATAATGTTATGTGGGGGATACAACCAATAGAATGTTATGTGGGGGACACAACCAATATAATGTTATGTGGGGGATACAACCAATATAATGTTATGTGGGGATACAACCAATAGAATGTTATGTGGAGGATACAACCAATAGAATGTTATGTGGAGGATACAACCAATAGAATGTTATGTGGAGGATACAACCAATAGAATGTTATGTGGAGGATACAACCAATAGAATGTTATGTGGGGGATACAACCAATAGAATGTTATGTGGGGATACAACCGACAGAATGTTATGTGGAAGATACAACCAATATAATGTTATGTGGAGGATACAACCAATATAATGTTATGTGGGGATACAACCAATAGAATGTTATGTGGGGATACAACCAATAGAATGTTAAGTGGGGGATACAACCAATAGAATGTTATGTGAGGATACAACCAATAGAATGTTATGTGAGGATACAACCAATAGAATGTTAGGTGGGGATACAACCAATAGAATGTTATGTGGGGGATACAAACCAATATAATGTTAATATGGAGGATACAACCAATAGAATGTTATGTGGGGATACAAACCAATGGGAATGTTATGTGGGGATACAACCAATGGGGTGTTGGGGTGGGGATACAACCAATAGAATGTTATGTGGGGATACAACCAATGAGAATGTTATGTGGGGATACAACCAATATAATGTTGTATGTGGGGGATACAACCAATAGAATGTTATCTTAGGAGATACAACCAATAGAATGTTATGTGGAGATACAACCAATAGAATGTTATGTGGAGGATACAACCAATAGAATGTTATGTGGAGGATACAACCAACAGAATGTTATGTGGGGATACAACCGAC
>NW_027031509.1:0-3601 GCF_034236695.1 Oncorhynchus nerka
GGGAGGAATGGCTCTATTGTTTTATTTTGCAAAGAATGACATAGCAGGGGGAGGAATGGCCTCAGTTGTTTTATTTTTGGTAACGAATGATATAAGTAGGGGGAGGAATGGGCCCATTGTTTTATTTTTTGGTAAAGAATGACATAATAGGGTAGGAATGGCTCTATTGTTTTATTTTTGGCAGACAACTGCATAATAGGGGAGGAATGGTCCAACATGTAGTATTCTTTTGGTAACAGAATTATATAATAGGGGGAGGAATGGCTCTCATTGTTATATTTTGGGCAATACCATGACATAATAGGGGAGGAGTGGCATCTATTAGTTTTATTTTGGCAAAGAATGATATAATAGGGAGGAATGGCTCTATTGTTTTATTTTGGTAAAGAATGATATAATAGGGGAGGAATGGCTCTGTGTGTTTTATTTTTGGTAAAGAATGATATAATAGGGGAGGAATGGCTCTATTGTTTTATTTTGGTAAAGAATGATATAATGGGGAGGAATGGCCTCTATTGTTTTATTTTGGTAAAGAATGATATAATAGGGAGAGAATGGCTCTATTGTTTTATTTTGGTAAAGAATGATATAATAGGGGAGGAATGGCTCTATTGTTTTATTTTTGGTAAAGAATGATATAATAGGGGAGGAATGGCTCTATTGTTTTATTTTGGTAAAGAATGATATAATAGGGGAGGAATGGCTCTATTAGTTTTATTTTGGTAAATAATGATATAATAGGGGGGAATGGCTCTATTGTTTTATTTTGGTAAAGAATGATATAATAGGGGAGGAATGGCTCTATTGTTTTATTTTTGGTAAATAATGATATAATAGGGGGAGGAATGGCTCTATTGTTTTATTTTTGGTAAAGAATGATATAATAGGGGGAGGAATGGCTCTATTGTTTTATTTTTGGTAAAGAATGATATAATAGGGGAGGAATGGCTCTATTGTTTTATTTTGGTAAAGAATGATATAATAGGGGAGGAATGGCTCTATTGTTTTATTTTTGGTAAAGAATGATATAATAGGGGAGGAATGGCTCTATTGTTTTATTTTTGGTAAATAATGATATAATAGGGGAGGAATGGCTCTATTGTTTTATTTTGGTAAAGAATGTATATAATAGGGGAGGAATGGCTCTATTGTTATATATTTTGGTAAAGAATGATATATATAATAGGGAGGAATGGCTCTATTGTTTTATTTTTGTTAAAGAATGATATAATAGGGGAGGAATGGCTCTATTGTTTTATTTTTGGTA
The DNA here is from genome assembly GCF_034236695.1 of Oncorhynchus nerka. Classification (NCBI taxonomy): domain Eukaryota; kingdom Metazoa; phylum Chordata; class Actinopteri; order Salmoniformes; family Salmonidae; genus Oncorhynchus; species Oncorhynchus nerka. Next base: position 1,268 of record NW_027031509.1, read on the forward strand.
AAGAATGATATAATAGGGGCGGGAATGGCTCTATTGTTTTATTTTTGGTAAAGAATGATATAATAGGGGAGGAGGAATGGCTCTATTGTTTTATTTTTGGTAAAGAATGATATAATATAATAGGGGAGGAGGAATGGCTCTATTGTTTTATTTTTGGTAAAGAATTATATAATAGGGGGGGTGGCTCTATTGTTTTATTTTTGGTAAATAATGATACAATAGGGGAGGAATGGCTCTATTGTTTTATTTTTGGTAAAGAATGATATAATAGGGGAGGAATGGCTCTATTGTTTTATTTTTGGTAAAGAATGATATAATAGGGGAGGAATGGCTCTATTGTTTTATTTTGGTAAAGAATGATATAATAGGGGAGGAATGGCTCTATTGTTTTATTTTTGGTAAAGAATGATATAATAGGGGAGGAATGGCTCTATTGTTTTATTTTTGGTAAAGAATGATATAGTAGGGGAGGAATGGCTCTATTGTTTTATTTTTGGTAAAGAATGATATAATAGGGGCGGGAATGGCTCTATTGTTTTATTTTTGTAAAGAATAATATGGAATGGCTCTATTGTTTTATTTTGGTAAAGAATGATATAATAGGGAGGAGGAATGGCTCTATTGTTTTATTTTTGGTAAAGAATGATATAATAGGGGGAGGAATGGCTCTATTGTTTTATTTTGTAAGAATGATAAATAGGGAGGTGTCTATTGTTTTATTTTGGTAAAGAATGATACAATAGGGGAGGAATGGCTCTATTGTTTTATTTTTGGTAAAGAATGATATAATAGGGAGGAATGGCTCTATTGTTTTATTTTTGGTAAAGAATGATATAATAGGGGAGGAATGGCTCTATTGTTTTATTTTGGTAAAGAATGATATAATAGGGGAGGAATGGCTCTATTGTTTTATTTTGGTAAAGAATGATATAATAGGGGAGGAATGGCTCTATTGTTTTATTTTGGTAAAGAATGATATAATAGGGAGGAATGGCTCTATTGTTTTATTTTGGTAAAGAATGATATAATAGGGGAGGAATGGCTCTATTGTTTTATTTTGGTAAAGAATGATATAATAGGGGAGGAATGGCTCTATTGTTTTATTTTGGTAAAGAATGATATAATAGGGGAGGAATGGCTCTATTGTTTTATTTTTGGTAAAGAATGATATAATAGGGGGAATGGCTCTATTGTTTTATTTTTGGTAAAGAATGATATAATAGGGGGAGGAATGGCTCTATTGTTTTATTTTTGGTAAAGAATGATATAATAGGGGAGGAGGAATGGCTCTATTGTTTTATTTTTGGTAAAGAATGATATAATATAATAGGGGAGGAGGAATGGCTCTATTGTTTTATTTTTGGTAAAGAATGATATAATAGGGGAGGAATGGCTCTATTGTTTTATTTTTGGTAAAGAATGATATAATAGGGGAGGAATGGCTCTATTGTTTTATTTTTGGTAAAGAATGATATAATAGGGGGAGGAATGGCTCTATTGTTTTATTTTGGTAAAGAATGATATAATAGGGGAGGAATGGCTCTATTGTTTTATTTTTGGTAAAGAATGATATAATAGGGAGGAATGGCTCTATTGTTTTATTTTTGGTAAAGAATGATATAATAGGGAGGAATGGCTCTATTGTTTTATTTTGGTAAAGAATGATATAATAGGGGAGGAAATGGCTCTATTGTTTTATTTTGGTAAAGAATGATATAATAGGGGAGGAATGGCTCTATTGTTTTATTTTGGTAAAGAATGATATAATAGGGGAGGAATGGCTCTATTGTTTTATTTTTGGTAAAGAATGATATAATAGGGGGAGGAATGGCTCTATTGTTTTATTTTGGTAAAGAATGATATAATAGGGGAGGAATGGCTCTATTGTTTTATTTTGGTAAAGAATGATATAATAGGGGAGGAATGGCTCTATTGTTTTATTTTTGGTAAAGAATGATATAATAGGGAGGAATGGCTCTATTGTTTTATTTTTGGTAAAGAATGATATAATAGGGGAGGAATGGCTCTATTGTTTTATTTTTGGTAAAGAATGATATAATAGGGGGAGGAATGGCTCTATTGTTTTATTTTTGGTAAAGAATGATATAATAGGGGAGGAATGGCTCTATTGTTTTATTTTGGTAAAGAATGATATAATAGGGGAGGAATGGCTCTATTGTTTTATTTTGGTAAAGAATGATATAATAGGGGAGGAATGGCTCTATTGTTTTATTTTGGTAAAGAATGATATAATAGGGGAGGAATGGCTCTATTGTTTTATTTTTGGTAAAGAATGATATAATAGGGGGAGGAATGGCTCTATTGTTTTATTTT
>NW_027031510.1:0-3601 GCF_034236695.1 Oncorhynchus nerka
TGTACCCTTGCTCATGTATACAGTACCTGGCTCTATTGTGATTGCCATTCCAGGCTGGAGGGGCTGAGAGCGGGAAAGCTCAGGGTATCGTGCACATCCATGCCCAGGTAGTGACCAACATGGTGGGGGCAGTAGCCCGCGCCGCCTAGAAGCAGCAATACAGGTCACTCAGAAGCAACAAAGTACACTACATGCTCAAGCTCTGCACTCAATGTTCCAATATCTCACGGAAAATTCTTTCTATGTGGTGATAAAGTTACCTTCCATTACAAATCTAGGTTTATCTATGGTCAAGTTTCAGTTTGAGAAAAGTAAGTTAATTTATTACTGCTGGTATTCATCTACTTTTATCTATCAATGACATCTAAAATTTGTATTTCAGGAGGGAAGGACTGTGTTGGTCCCATAAGTACAAATAAAAATGTATCTACCAAATTACCACAGCTACACTACTGCTTTCTTATTCAATGAGCATATATTCTAAATATACCTGCTCAACTGGACAACATTTGGATTGGAGTACACTATTAATCTCAATAGAGGCATTTGCTAGTCAGGATTGTTAGTAAATATTTCAGTAATTGATTACACTAATTCACAATCCAAAACTTTTGAAAAGAGTACAGCTGCTCAATCAAATGTATATTAAACTTTGGTTTGGCTAGATTTCTCCCCCAGAGTTGAATTGCTACAGAAAAGTGATGCCTCGATTATAGGTAGTACACAGGGATATTGTGCTTTGCGAAGGGTGTAATTAAGGTCACTACTTTACAGTTTAAAATGGGCCTGAAGACGTTAATGTAATTTCCTGACCACAGACCATTCGAGAAAGCAAAGTAAACACAAAATATCCAAAGTTCCAGGATTCTTTGCCCAGAAAAGATTTTAACTGTGACTTCTTTCAGTTCTGTGTCTGCCTTTCATTTTGACATATATTTGTCACATACACCGGATGGGTGCAGTGAAATGTGTTGTTTTACAGGGTCAGTCATAGTAGTACAGCACCCCTGGAGTAAATTAGGGTTAAGTGCCTTGCTTAAGGGCAGTCAGATTTTTCACCTTGTCATCTCATTTATTTGAACCAGCGACCTTTCAGTTACTGGCCTAACGCTCTGATCGCTAGGCTACCTGCCATCATGGGTAGGCTTAATACTTTATAATAACGGTCAGTAACAAACCATTTACAAGGCATTTACCATAATTGCTGGACTATTAAGCGCACCTGAATATAAACCGCACCTACTGAATTATTAAAAATATGTATTTTGTACATAAATACGCCGCACATGTCTATAAGCGCAGGTGCCTACCGCACATTGGAAACAAATTAACTTGGTCACTATCTTCCTCCTCCTGTGCACTGAAACCACTGAAGTCATCTCCTTCGGGGTCGGAGATGAATAGCCTCAGAATTGCTTCATCCGATGTTGGATTTTTTTCATTGTCGCTCTCGTCACTTTCATCCGGAGGCAAATACCCCGCTGAGCTCATGCTGCCCCTTCAACACGCAGCAGTCCAGCCTTCGAAACCCGTTGATAGTGGATTTTTGACAATGCTCCACACTGTCAGGGACCCACTGGCAGACTTGACCATAAGTTGCTCTTCGCATGCAGCCTGCTTTAGTGAAGGATTTCTCCCCACTTGTCATCCAAGACTCCCACTGAACAAGGAGCAGTTTTGGCAGCATGAATTTTGTGAAAGCGGGAAAAATCCATAAATTAGCCGCGTCATTGTATAAACCGCGAGGTTCAAAGCGTGGGAATAAAGTAGCGGCTTATAGTCCAGCAATTACGGTAAACAGTTTGCTCACCATTTATTAATCATTACTCCAACATTAGTACATCACAATACTACAACAATGTGATGGTTTTGGAATAAAATTTTCAATATATTTCCTTAAACATCCTTTGTTGTGTTCTTTTAACTTTAACATGTTCTAAGCCAGGTTTTCCCAAACTAGGGGTTGCGACCCCATGTGTGGTTACCTGATTTGTAGTGGGGTCACGAGAGAATTTGCATTTAGTTCATAGAACTGGGGTTACATCAGTAATTGATGCATCAGTAACTGATGCTAAATGCAGTAATGAACAGAGCGGTTTCTGTTTTCTTACTACAACCGAGTGGACAAGATTGAGGCACTAAATCAGACTTGGGGTGATGTTCTTTTCTACACAGAAGATCATACAACATTATTGCCTGATAATCTTCTGAATTTCCCAATACCTTTCTGATGCATTTCAAACCATACCGATTGAAATACTGTCAGTGATTTGTAATAGACTCAGAGCGAAAACATTTTAAAGTTAACATTGGCTGTTGATTACATCATTTTATTTTTTACATGGTGGGGGTCACTATTTATTTTCATTTTTTTTATCCAAATGGGGTCCCAGACCAAAAACGTTTAAGAACCCATATTCTAGGCCATTTTGAGACCATCTGGTACTGCTAGAATGCCTAACATGGCAATGGCATGTCCATCTTTTGGTGAGAAATTACACTGGTCACTCTAAACATTTATAAAATAACTATAAATCGAGAAAGCAAACCGATATCAATCGCTCCGGTGCCATTGCTGAAAGCTCCTCCACCACACGCCGGTCTTGCTGATTGCCTTCTCTCCTACCCAGCCTCCCAACACAAGCCGGTGTGATACCTAGGCTACTCCTGTGGCGTGCTGCAACCCTTGGCCCCGACCTTTCGGTCTTCTCCCAACTACCATCAAGGCCTGATTATTGTGCAACCTCATAGGCCAAATATTTTTTAATCTGAGTCTTAGAAAACGTATGGCCTCACATTGATCGTTAAGCTACAAACGAACATGTTGCCATTGTCTACCCTAGACTCTTACACTGAGGATGATGAATTTAGGGACCGATGCCCCATAAACACGGAGAGATTTTAGTGTTTTTACCATGTTGCATCCTGGGAGAAACTATAACGCTTTCCTGGGTATTGCACAGAGAACTCTGCCTGTTTTTCACATTCGACACGGAAGAAACTGCACGCTTGCGTTTACATGTCTAGATTGTTCTGTCTGTAATTAAAATCCGATCTAGACTTGCCATTATTTTTGCTGATTTTTAAAATGTTAATTTAACTAGGCAAGTCAATTTAAAATGACGGCCTACCCCGGCTAAACCCTAACCCAGACGACGCTGGGCCAATTGTGCGCCACCCTATGGTACTCCCAATCACGACCAGTTGTGATACAGCCGGAAATCAAACCAGGGTCTGTAGTGACACCTCTTGCACTTAGACCACTGTGCCACTCGGGAGCCCTTTTACTGTCAGGAAATGTGCAATCTAACTCAGGTCCTGACATTTCTTACCAATCTGAATTAAAAAGGTCAATGGTCTGAAGTTTCTACACATAAATGTAATAATTTAGGATTATAAAGGACCTATATGGTTTATTACTGAACGTTATTAGTATTAGTGTTTGTTATCCAATAGGTTTTTTGATACACAGCATTAACCTCTAATACCCTTTCCTAGCCATTGAGTCTCCATGGTCCCCCTAAGCCACAAAATCTAACCTATTACTTTCAATTAAATATTACTATTAAAACATTTGAGTAAGTAAGCGATATCATTTACA
>NW_027031511.1:0-3603 GCF_034236695.1 Oncorhynchus nerka
CCCATAGTCTACTGTACTGTTCCATAAAGAAACCAGCCAGGCAACAACCCATAGTCTACTGTACTGTTCCATAAAGAAACCAGCCAGGCAACAACCCATAGTCTACTGTACTGTTCCATAAAGAAACCAGCCAGGCAACAACCCATAGCCTACTGTACTGTTCCATAAAGAAACCAGCCAGGCAACAACCCATAGTCTACTGTACTGTTCCATAAAGAAACCAGCCAGGCAACAACCCATAGTCTACTGTACTGTTCCATAAAGAAACCAGCCAGGCAACAACCCATAGTCTACTGTACTGTTCCATAAAGAAACCAGCCAGGCAACAACCCATAGTCTACTGTACTGTTCCATAAAGAAACCAGCCAGGCAACAACCCATAGTCTACTGTACTGTTCCATAAAGAAACCAGCCAGTCAACAACCCATAGTCTACTGTACTGTTCCATAAAGAAACCAGCCAGGCAACAACCCATAGTCTACTGTACTGTTCCATAAAGAAACCAGCCAGGCAACAACCCATAGTCTACTGTACTGTTCCATAAAGAAACCAGCCAGGCAACAACCCATAGTCTACTGTACTGTTCCATAAAGAAACCAGCCAGGCAACAACCCATAGTCTACTGTACTGTTCCATAAAGAAACCAGCCAGGCAACAACCCATAGTCTACTGTACTGTTCCATAAAGAAACCAGCCAGGCAACAACCCATAGTCTACTGTACTGTTCCATAAAGAAACCAGCCAGGCAACAACCCATAGTCTACTGTACTGTTCCATAAAGAAACCAGCCAGGCAACAACCCATAGTCTACTGTACTGTTCCATAAAGAAACCAGCCAGGCAACAACCCATAGTCTACTGTACTGTTCCATAAAGAAACCAGCCAGGCAACAACCCATAGTCTACTGTACTGTTCCATAAAGAAACCAGCCAGGCAACAACCCATAGTCTACTGTACTGTTCCATAAAGAAACCAGCCAGGCAACAACCCATAGTCTACTGTACTGTTCCATAAAGAAACCAGCCAGGCAACAACCCATAGTCTACTGTACTGTTCCATAAAGAAACCAGCCAGGCAACAACCCATAGTCTACTGTACTGTTCCATAAAGAAACCAGCCAGGCAACAACCCATAGTCTACTGTACTGTTCCATAAAGAAACCAGCCAGGCAACAACCCATAGTCTACTGTACTGTTCCATAAAGAAACCAGCCAGGCAACAACCCATAGTCTACTGTACTGTTCCATAAAGAAACCAGCCAGGCAACAACCCATAGTCTACTGTACTGTTCCATAAAGAAACCAGCCAGGCAACAACCCATAGTCTACTGTACTGTTCCATAAAGAAACCAGCCAGGCAACAACCCATAGTCTACTGTACTGTTCCATAAAGAAACCAGCCAGGCAACAACCCATAGTCTACTGTACTGTTCCATAAAGAAACCAGCCAGGCAACAACCCATAGTCTACTGTACTGTTCCATAAAGAAACCAGCCAGGCAACAACCCATAGTCTACTGTACTGTTCCATAAAGAAACCAGCCAGGCAACAACCCATAGTCTACTGTACTGTTCCATAAAGAAACCAGCCAGGCAACAACCCATAGTCTACTGTACTGTTCCATAAAGAAACCAGCCAGGCAACAACCCATAGTCTACTGTACTGTTCCATAAAGAAACCAGCCAGGCAACAACCCATAGTCTACTGTACTGTTCCATAAAGAAACCAGCCAGGCAACAACCCATAGTCTACTGTACTGTTCCATAAAGAAACCAGCCAGGCAACAACCCATAGTCTACTGTACTGTTCCATAAAGAAACCAGCCAGGCAACAACCCATAGTCTACTGTACTGTTCCATAAAGAAACCAGCCAGGCAACAACCCATAGTCTACTGTACTGTTCCATAAAGAAACCAGCCAGGCAACAACCCATAGCCTACTGTACTGTTCCATAAAGAAACCAGCCAGGCAACAACCCATAGTCTACTGTACTGTTCCATAAAGAAACCAGCCAGGCAACAACCCATAGTCTACTGTACTGTTCCATAAAGAAACCAGCCAGGCAACAACCCATAGCTTACTGTACTGTTCCATAAAGAAACCAGCCAGGCAACAACACATAGTCTACTGTACTGTTCCATAAAGAAACCAGCCAGGCAACAACCCATAGTCTACTGTACTGTTCCATAAAGAAACCAGCCAGGCAACAACCCGTAGTCTACTGTACTGTTCCATAAAGAAACCAGCCAGTCAACAACCCATAGTCTACTGTACTGTTCCATAAAGAAACCAGCCAGTCAACAACCCATTGTCTACTGTACTGTTCCATAAAGAAACCAGCCAGTCAACAACCCATAGTCAACTGTACTGTTCCATAAAGCAACCAGCCAGGCAACAACCCACAGTCTACTGTACTGTTCCATAAAGAAACCAGCCAGGCAACAACCCGTAGTCTACTGTACTGTTCCATAAAGAAACCAGCCAGGCAACAACCCGTAGTCTACTGTACTGTTCCATAAAGAAACCAGCCAGGCAACAACCCATAGCCTACTGTACTGTTCCATAAAGAAACCAGCCAGGCAACAACCCATAGTCTACTGTACTGTTCCATAAAGAAACCAGCCAGGCAACAACCCATAGTCTACTGTACTGTTCCATAAAGAAACCAGCCAGGCAACAACCCATAGTCTACTGTACTGTTCCATAAAGAAACCAGCCAGGCAACAACCCATAGTCTACTGTACTGTTCCATAAAGAAACCAGCCAGGCAACAACCCATAGTCTACTGTACTGTTCCATAAAGAAACCAGCCAGGCAACAACCCATAGTCTACTGTACTGTTCCATAAAGAAACCAGCCAGGCAACAACCCATAGTCTACTGTACTGTTCCATAAAGAAACCAGCCAGGCAACAACCCATAGTCTACTGTACTGTTCCATAAAGAAACCAGCCAGGCAACAACCCATAGTCTACTGTACTGTTCCATAAAGAAACCAGCCAGGCAACAACCCATAGTCTACTGTACTGTTCCATAAAGAAACCAGCCAGGCAACAACCCATAGTCTACTGTACTGTTCCATAAAGAAACCAGCCAGGCAACAACCCATAGTCTACTGTACTGTTCCATAAAGAAACCAGCCAGGCAACAACCCATAGCCTACTGTACTGTTCCATAAAGAAACCAGCCAGTCAACAACCCATAGTCTACTGTACTGTTCCATAAAGAAACCAGCCAGGCAACAACCCATAGTCTACTGTACTGTTCCATAAAGAAACCAGCCAGGCAACAACCCATAGTCTACTGCACTGTTCCATAAAGAAACCAGCCAGGCAACAACCCATAGTCTACTGTACTGTTCCATAAAGAAACCAGCCAGGCAACAACCCATAGTCTACTGTACTGTTCCATAAAGAAACCAGCCAGGCAACAACCCATAGTCTACTGTACTGTTCCATAAAGAAACCAGCCAGGCAACAACCCATAGTCTACTGTACTGTTCCATAAAGAAACCAGCCAGGCAACAACCCATAGTCTACTGTACTGTTCCATAAAGAAACCAGCCAGGCAACAACCCATAGTCTACTGTACTGTTCCATAAAGAA
>NW_027031512.1:0-3604 GCF_034236695.1 Oncorhynchus nerka
GACTCACTAAATTCTATGAAAGAAACGTATGCAAACATGCTGTGAAAACAGTAGTTGAAAAGCAGTGTTTATGGCCTGACAATGGGAAAGAAAAGACCTGTTCTGGGTTGTCTCCTGTACCTGCTGAGCTGTCAAACTAAACCATCACTGTACTTACCATGACAATACCAGATGTTTTGGTTCAGAGAAGATTGAAACGAGCCCTCTTGATTGGACAGTACGCAACAATAGATCTGACAGTCGGTTGGTTCCAGTAATGCAGTGGTCACCAAACCACCCTGTAGTCTCCTGGGGGAACTCAATCACTTGTGGCACTGAGCTTTACTCACATTGTTAATTCCAAATGGACCTCGGACCCCTACACATCTTAGTCACACTGGTATATCTGCTAGGATTGTCAGTGGTATTGTAGGTAGCCTAGTGGTTAGGGTATTGGGCCAGTAGAATCCCTGAGCTGATGACCTGTCGTTCTGCCCCTGAACAAGGCAGTTAACCCACTGTTCCTAGGCTGTAAATAAGAATTGCTTCTTAACAGACTTGCTTAGTTAGTTTATTTATCCTTTGTCAGGTCGCTTTGTTTTGGGAACAAAACATTAGTGGCGGTTATTGTTTGGGACAATATACATGTTTGAGATCATTTGAGAATTTTTATTGAGAACATTTATTGGTTTATTAGCTTTGGTGTTGTGAGAATTTCTCATCAAAATAAATGGGGTCCACAGAAATTTGGTCCAAAAATGGTGTCCCCCGCTAAAGAAGTTAATACCACTGGGCTAGTAGGAGTTACCACCCTATTTCTAGTACCGCTCATTTCAAATCAGTCAAGGGAAGTGGCAAGGAGAGAATTAGGACAAGGTCCCTACATCTCTAAAGGGATTCTACCCCCTTCTGTCGTATCACGTAGAGAAGGTTTTGGCTTGGACTTCCTCTTTCTGGGCAGCATAGGAGGGGAGAGGGTGGTAGCCATAGGTTCCTCTTTCTGGGCAGCAGAGGGGAGAGGGTGGTAGCCATAGGTTCCTCTTTCTGGGCAGCAGAGGGGAGAGGGTGGTAGCCATAGGTTCCTCTTTCTGGGCAGCAGAGGGGAGAGGGTGGTAGCCATAGGTTCCTCTTTTGGGCAGCAGAGGGGGAGAGGGTTCCTCTTTCTGGGCAGCAGAGGGGAGAGGGTGGTAGCCATAGGTTCCTCTTTTAGGAGGGGAGAGGGTGGTAGCCATAGGTTCCTCTTTTTGGGCAGCAGAGGGGAGAGGGTGGTAGCCATAGGTTCCTCTTTTTGGGCAGCAGAGGGGAGAGGGTCGTAGCCAGAGGTTCCTCATTGACCCTGTAGTGGTGAGCGAGGGGACCCAACTTTAGGCTTCTTGGCTGGGGAGGCTTGATGGGTGGAGGGGCAGCTGTGCTGTGAGGATTGACACGTAGACACACCTGTTGACCAAAGCCCACCAGCAACCAGTTGATCTCACTCCATAGATCCCTGTGTCTGGGAAGATCGTCAATCGCCGTCTTCAACAAAATCACGTCAGACAGAAGGCAAAATGTTTCTCTTTCCTGCTGTAAGGGATCTGATTGGTCAGTGACCGGTGTCGTGTCTTTATCATAAAATTGAAGACTTAGTTTTTATCAAAGATTCTCTGTAATTAGTATTACGCGACTAAACTGATTAATCATGTAACTAACTAGGCAGTCGGCACCAAGGAAAATATTCAGATTACAAAGTTATAATTTCCTAATAACTTTTCAGATATTTTATATCTGATCAATTAGTCTTCGATCATTAAGGGTGGATTTCTAATGGGATTTATTTGATCATGTCAATGATTAGAATATTCCACCCTGAAACCATATGATTGTATGAAATTGATTAGAATCATGAGATTATTCTAATGGTGTGTGTGGTACCACTAAGTGAGTACTGATGGTGATGGTGGCCACACAAAATATTGACACTTTGGGGCCACTCACTTTTGTTGCCACTGTTTAGACATTAATGGCTGTGTGTTGAGTTATTTTGAGGGGACAGCAAATGTACACTGTTATACAAGCTGTACACTCACCTTACATTGTAGCAAAGTGTCATTTCTTCAGTGTTGTCACATGAAAAGATATACTCAAATATTTACAAAAATGTGAGGGGTGTACTGACTTTTTGTGATATACTGTATACATCCGTGTGTGTAGGTTATGTCTATTATAGTATCTTACAAACAGTGTTGGGATAATCAGAATTGGTTGGTAACATAGGTAAGATGTTTTATATTCATCATATGTTTGTAAGTTACTTCTCATCAAGAATGTTATTTTTGTATAATACTGTGGCAGGGTTGCAGTATCTGTTCATGTCAAGACTAAGTTGCATGGGCCGCAGAGGGGAGAGGTCAAGGTGTCATCATGTGTAAACATATCTTTTGCTCCACTGTGTCTGTGTGCCAGTCACTCCCTACTTTTCCCATTGGGGAGAGGAGGATGGCAGTGTTTGGAATCATTCTATGCTCCCCGTAAGCTTGTCCAAGATTGGTTGTATTTAAATGACAATTTGATATATGCCTAGTAATTAGAAGGGGAAAAAGGTCCGGAACTAAGGATATTTATAGGGACATGACCGACAGAGGATGTTTACTTTCGACTGAGTCCACAAACAACCCTCTGCGGTGAGTATGCCTAGTGCACAGGTGCTATAGCAACTTGTGTTGCAATCATATACCCAAAACAATAGTTTTTTAAATGTTACTTGCATCTGGTCTTTTACAGGCTATACCAAATGCAATCCAAAAGGGTTTAGCAACATAATACTGTCTCCTAGTGCACGTTACACTTTTGCAATCTGTGTTTGGCGCCCAGTTTCTAGCCCGATATATTGTAACTCGGTTTAGAAGTAAAACACTAACCTACATGCAATTGAGCCTTTTTTTACCGACCTGTGTCTGCAGCCTGGTCTCATGGACTATACGTAACATAGTAAAAGTAAATCTGACAGGCTGAAATCTGTATGAAATGTTAAGTTTGGTATTTTTACAGAAGACTGACAGCTACAATAACCAAAAGGGTGGAGGGGTGGGTGTAGTAAAACTGCCGTATAACATTTTGGGTAATAAGCAACTTCATCTACTTTGGAACTACTTAGCTAAAAGGGTTAAGGTTAGCCAACATGCTAACCACCTTTACTCCTAATGTTTAGGCTAGATAATGTTAGCTACCTAGTTCATGTTGGCCACAACAAATTGGATGTCTGTTTTTTTTAACATCATATGAAATGGATGGACATCCACGAATGTAATATCATACTTGGTTTTCGGTTTTGCGTACAAAATGGTCTGAGACCTGTTTGGGGAAGCTTCTCCCTGTCTGGTGGTATGTCAGTGGGTAGATGCTTCTGATATGGAGTGCATGGTTTGCAGTGCCCAGGAAAGAATTTTAAATTCAATTGTTTGGTCTCTCACCCCCTTCTCTGTAGACTTGTATTTTATTAGCCAACCCTTAACCTAATTCTCCTAACCTGCTGTGGAAGCTCTAACCTTATAGGTGAAGTCAATTGACAATCTGGATCCCATCTAGACACAACCTGTATACTGTGCAGTAGGAATACTGGGTCATAACAGACTTGGTGGTTTATTTT
>NW_027031513.1:0-3605 GCF_034236695.1 Oncorhynchus nerka
TAACACTGAGTTAGGGTCTAGTAACACTGAGTTAGGGTCTAGTAACACTGGTTAGGGTCTAGAAACACTGAGTTAGGGTCTAGTAACACTGAGTTAGGGTCTAGTAACACTGAGTTAGTGTCTAGTAACACTGAGTTAGGGTCTAGTAACACTGAGTTAGGGTCTAGTAACACTGAGTTAGGGTCTAGTAACACTGAGTTAGGGTCTAGTAACACTGAGTTAGGGTCTAGTAACACTGAGTTAGGGTCTAGTAACACTGAGTTAGGGTCTAGTAACACTGGAGTTAGGGTCTAGTAACACTGAGTTAGGGTCTAGTAACACTGAGTTAGGGTCTAGTAACACTGAGTTAGGGTCTAGTAACACTGAGTTAGGGTCTAGTAACACTGAGTTAGGGTCTAGTAACACTGAGTTAGGGTCTAGTAACACTGAGTTAGGGTCTAGTAACACTGAGTTAGGGTCTAGTAACACTGAGTTAGGGTCTAGTAACACTGAGTTAGGGTCTAGTAACACTGAGTTAGGGTCTAGTAACACTGAGTTAGGGTCTAGTAACACTGAGTTAAGGTCTAGTAACACTGAGTTAGGGTCTAGTAACACTGAGTTAGGCTCTAGTAACACTGAGTTAGGGTCTAGTAACACTGAGTTAGGGTCTAGTAACACTGAGTTAGGGTCTAGTAACACTGAGTTAGGGTCTAGTAACACTGAGTTAGGGTCTAGTAACACTGAGTTAGGGTCTAGTAACACTGAGTTAGGGTCTAGTAACACTGAGTTAGGGTCTAGTAACACTGAGTTAGGGTCTAGTAACACTGAGTTAGGGTCTAGTAACACTGAGTTAGGGTCTAGTAACACTGAGTTAGGGTCTAGTAACACTGAGTTAGGGTCTAGTAACACTGAGTTAGGGTCTAGTAACACTGAGTTAGGGTCTAGTAACACTGAGTTAGGGTCTAGTAACACTGAGTTAGGGTCTAGTAACACTGAGTTAGGGTCTAGTAACACTGAGTTAGGGTCTAGTAACACTGAGTTAGGGTCTAGTAACACTGAGTTAGGGTCTAGTAACACTGAGTTAGGGTCTAGTAACACTGAGTTAGGGTCTAGTAACACTGAGTTAGGGTCTAGTAACACTGAGTTAGGGTCTAGTAACACTGGAGTTAGGGTCTAGTAACACTGAGTTAGGGTCTAGTAACACTGAGTTAGGGTCTAGTAACACTGAGTTAGGGTCTAGTAACACTGAGTTAGGGTCTAGTAACACTGAGTTAGGGTCTAGTAACACTGAGTTAGAGGTCTAGTAACACTGAGTTAGGGTCTAGTAACACTGAGTTAGGGTCTAGTAACACTGAGTTAGGGTCTAGTAACACTGAGTTAGGGTCTAGTAACACTGAGTTAGGGTCTAGTAACACTGAGTTAGGGTCTAGTAACACTGAGTTAGGGTCTAGTAACACTGAGTTAGGGTCTAGTAACACTGAGTTAGGGTCTAGTAACACTGAGTTAGGGTCTAGTAACACTGAGTTAGGGTCTAGTAACACTGAGTTAGGGTCTAGTAACACTGAGTTAAGGTCTAGTAACACTGAGTTAGGGTCTAGTAACACTGAGTTAAGGTCTAGTAACACTGAGTTAGGGTCTAGTAACACTGAGTTAGGGTCTAGTGAGTTAAGGTCTAGTAACACTGAGTTAGGGTCTAGTAACACTGAGTTAGGGTCTAGTAACACTGAGTTAGGGTCTAGTAACACTGAGTTAGGGTCTAGTAACACTGAGTTAGGGTCTAGTAACACTGAGTTAGGGTCTAGTAACACTGAGTTAGGGTCTAGTAACACTGAGTTAGGGTCTAGTAACACTGAGTTAGGGTCTAGTAACACTGAGTTAGGGTCTAGTAACACTGAGTTAAGTCTCTAGTAACACTGAGTTAGCGTCTAGTAACACTGAGTTAGGGTCTAGTAACACTGAGTGAGTCTCTAGTAACACTGAGTTAGGGTCTAGTAACACTGAGTTAAGGTCTAGTAACACTGAGTTAGGGTCTAGTAACACTGAGTTAGGGTCTAGTAACACTGAGTTAGGGTCTAGTAACACTGAGTTAGGGTCTAGTAACACTGAGTTAGGGTCTAGTAACACTGAGTTAGGGTCTAGTAACACTGAGTTAGGGTCTAGTAACACTGAGTTAGGGTCTAGTAACACTGAGTTAGGGTCTAGTAACACTGAGTTAGGGTCTAGTAACACTGAGTTAGGGTCTAGTAACACTGAGTTAAGGTCTAGTAACACTGAGTTAGGGTCTAGTAACACTGAGTTAGGGTCTAGTAACACTGAGTTGAGTGTCTAGTAACACTGAGTTAGGGTCTAGTAACACTGAGTTAGGGTCTAGTAACACTGAGTTAGGGTCTAGTAACACTGAGTTAGGGTCTAGTAACACTGAGTTAGGGTCTAGTAACACTGAGTTAGGTCTAGTAACACTGAGTTAGGGTCTAGTAACACTGAGTTAGGGTCTAGTAACACTGAGTTGAGGCTCTAGTAACACTGAGTTAGGGTCTAGTAACACTGAGTTAGGGTCTAGTAACACTGAGTTAGGGTCTAGTAACACTGAGTTAGGGTCTAGTAACACTGAGTGTAGGCTCTAGTAACACTGAGTTAGGGTCTCTAGTAACACTGAGTTAGGGTCTAGTAACACTGAGTTAGGGTCTAGTAACACTGAGTTAGGGTCTAGTAACACTGAGTTAGGGTCTAGTAACACTGAGTTAGGGTCTAGTAACACTGAGTTAGGGTCTAGTAACACTGAGTTAGGGTCTAGTAACACTGAGTTAAGGTCTAGTAACACTGAGTTAGGGTCTAGTAACACTGAGTTAGGGTCTAGTAACACTGAGTTAGGGTCTAGTAACACTGAGTTAGGGTCTAGTAACACTGAGTTAAGGTCTAGTAACACTGAGTTAGGGTCTAGTAACACTGAGTTAGGGTCTAGTGAGTTAAGGTCTAGTAACACTGAGTTAGGGTCTAGTAACACTGAGTTAAGGTCTAGTAACACTGAGTTAGGGTCTAGTAACACTGAGTTAGGGTCTAGTAACACTGAGTTAGGGTCTAGTAACACTGAGTTAGGGTCTAGTAACACTGAGTGAGTCTCTAGTAACACTGAGTTAGGGTCTAGTAACACTGAGTTAGGGTCTAGTAACACTGAGTTAGGGTCTAGAAACACTGAGTTAGGGTCTAGAAACACTGAGTTAGGGTCTAGTAACACTGAGTTAGGGTCTAGTAACACTGAGTTAAGGTCTAGTAACACTGGAGTTAGGGTCTGGTAACACTGAGTTAGGGTCTAGTAACACTGAGTTAGGGTCTAGTAACACTGAGTTAGGGTCTAGTAACACTGAGTTAGGGTCTAAGTAACACTGAGTTAGGGTCTAGTAACACTGAGTTAGGTTCTAGTAACACTGAGTTAGGGTCTAGTAACACTGAGTGAGTCTCTAGTAACACTGAGTTAGGGTCTAGTAACACTGAGTTAAGGGTCTAGTAGCACTGAGTTAGGGTCTAGTAACACTGAGTTAGGGTCTAGTAACACTGAGTTAGGGTCTAGTAACACTGAGTTAGGGTCTAGTAACACTGAGTTAGGGTCTAGTAACACTGAGTTAGGG
>NW_027031514.1:0-3605 GCF_034236695.1 Oncorhynchus nerka
TAATTGAGCAGCTGCTGAAAAATGAGCTCCTGTATATATTGAGATTTAAATGGTTTTTTTAGAGTGAAGTACATCAAAGAAAATCAAGAGAAGACAAAACAAGGAACAAACCAAAAGACAGGCTTTTGAAGAAGTAACTATTTTTCATAAAATTGTACAGTTATCTTAGCTAGCTGAATTGTTTACTTGTTGCTACAGTTGCTAGGGACTCTCCTGGAAGAAGCTAGCTAGCTTACAAAGAATAACAACAAAAATATCTAGTTAACAGAAGAAAGGAAGACAAAATAAGGACAGAAGAAAAGGAAAAGAAAAAGGACAACAAAGTGAAAACCTCTAAAGAAACAAGAGACCATAATACAAGAAACAGCACTATAGAGAGATAGAACAACAACAACGCAGCCACTGCCAGCTAGCCTACTTCAGCAGTACTGTATCATTTGAATTATTTTAGTCAATAAGATTCCTGCTACGTAGTTTAACTTTCTGAACATTCGAGACGTGTAGTCCATTTGTCATTCCAATCTCCTTTGCATTAGCGTAGCTCTTCTGTAGCTCTGTCAATCGTGTCTGTTCATCCCTGTTCTCTCTCTGCACAGACCATACAAACGCTTCCACACCGCGGCAAGGCCGCGCTGCCTTACCTGGTGGTCCCAGCGCACGACTCCACGGGAGTGCCCCAGGTCCAGCTTAACCACACCATAAGCCAAAGCAGAGTTCATCTCCAGCCTGAAAGTTTCTTCCAACTCCTCTGAATTTCTTTGGCACTGACTGAAACATGATTCACCGTTTGCATGGCACGATTGCGCCACCCCACGTTTCTTCGGCCCACTAATGTTCTCACACCCGGTGTTTCTGGTCATGTGTGGCACCGGACCCTCTACCTCTCCCAAGTGGTCATTCTCTTTCTCCCTGGCCCATCTTCGTCTATCGCTTCCTTGAATTCCATGCTGTCACAGTTACCAGCCCTTTCAAGCTTAACATCCTTATCATTTACGCCCTCCAGGTTCCTCGGAGAGTTCATCAATGAGCTTGATGCCTTGATAAGTCTTCTTTCCTGAGGATGGCTCACCTCTCGCGATTCTGGGCGACTTTAACCTCCCCGTCTACCTTTGACTCATTCCTCTCTGCCTCCTTCTTTCCACCTCTCACTCTTTTGACCTCACCCTCTCACCTTCCCCTCTACTCACAAGGCAGGCAATACGCTCGACCTCATCTTTACTAGATGCTGTTCTTCCACTAACCTCACTGCAACTCCCTCCAAGTCTCCGACCACTACCTTGCATCCTTTTCCCTCTTGCTCTCATCCAACACTTCCCACACTGCCCCCTACTCGGATGGTCGCGCCGTCCCAATCTTCGCTCTCTCCCGCTACTCTCTCCTCTTCCATCCTATCATCTCTTCCTCTGCTCAAACCTTCTCCAACCTATCTCCTGATTCTGCCTCCTCAACCCTCCTCTCCTCCTTTCTGCATCTCTTGATTCTCTATGTCCCTATCCTCCAGCCGGCTGGTCCTCCTCCTGCTCCGCGGCTCGACTCATTGCGAGCTCACAGGAGCAGGGCTCCGGGCAGCCGAGCGGAAATGGAGGAAACTCGCCTCCCTGCGGACCTGGCATCCTTTCCTCCCTCCTCTCTACATTTTCCTCTTCTGTCTCTGCTGCTAAAGCCACTTTCTACCACTCTAAATTCAAGCATCTGCCTCTAACCCTAGGAAGCTCTTTGCCACCTTCTCCTCCCTCCTGAATCCTCCTCCCCCTCCCCCTCCTCCCCTCTCTGCAGATGACTCGTCAACCATTTTGGAAAAGAAGGTCGACGACATCCGATCTCGTTTGCTAAGTCAAACGACACCGCTGGTTCTGCTCACACTGCCCTACCCTGTGCTCTGACCTCTTTCTCCCCTCTCTCCAGATGAAATCTCGTCTTGTGACGGCCGGCCGCCCAACAACCTGCCCGCTTGACCCTATTCCCTCCTCTCTTCTCCAGACCATTTCCGGAGACCTTCTCCCTTACCTCACCTCGCTCATCAACTCATCCCTGACCGCTCAGCTACGTCCCTTCTGTCTTCAAGAGAGCGAGAGTTGCACCTCTTCTGAAAAAACCTACACTCGATCCCTCCGATGTCAACAACTACAGACCAGTATCCCTTCTTTCTTTTCTCTCCAAAACTCTTGAGCGGCCGTCCTTGGCCAGCTCTCCCGCTATCTCTCTCAGAATGACCTTCTTGATCCAAATCAGTCAGGTTTCAAGACTAGTCATTCAACTGAGACTGCTCTTCTCTGTATCACGGAGGCCCTCCGCACTGCTAAAGCTAACTCTCTCTCCTCTGCTCTCATCCTCTAGACCTATCGGCTGCCTTCGATACTGTGAACCATCAGATCTCCTCTCCACCCTCTCCGAGTTGGGCATCTCCCGGCGCGGCCCACGCTTGGATTGCGTCCTACCTGACAGGTCGCCCTACCAGGTGGCGTGGCGAGAATCTGTCTCTCCTCACCACGCGCTCTCACCACTGGCGTCCCCAGGGCTCTGTTCTAGGCCCTCTCCTATTCTCGCTATACACCAAGTCACTTGGCTCTGTCATAACCTCACATGGTCTCTCCTATCATTGCTATGCAGACGACACACAATTAATCTTCTCCTTTCCCCCTTCTGATGACCAGGTGGCGAATCGCATCTCTGCATGTCTGGCAGACATATCAGTGTGGATGACGGATCACCACCTCAAGCTGAACTCGGCAAGACGGAGCTGCTCTTCCTCCCGGGGAAAGGACTGCCCGTTCCATGATCTCGCCATCACGGTTGACAACTCCATTGTGTCCTCCTCCCAGAGCGCTAAGAACCTTGGCGTGATCCTGGACAACACCCTGTCGTTCTCAACTAACATCAAGGCGGTGGCCCGTTCTTGTAGGTTCATGCTCTACAACATCCAGAGTACTGACCCTGCCTCACACAGGAAGCAGCGCAGGTCCTAATCCAGGCACTTGTCATCTCCCGTCTGATTACTGCAACTCGCTGTTGGCTGGGCTCCCTGCCTGTGCCATAAAACCCCTACAACTCATCCAGAACGCAGCCCGCCTGGTGTTCAACCTTCCCAAGTTCTTCATCATTACCCCTTCGCCTCTCCCGCTTCTCCACTGGCTTCCAGTTGAAGCTCGTGACCGCTTACAAGACCATGGTGTTGCCACGAGCTGTGAGGGGGTGGCACCTCAGTACTTCCAGGCTCTGGATCAGGCCCTACACCCAAACAAGGGCACTGCGTTCTCATCCACCTCTGGCCTGCTTCCGCCTCCCTACCACTGAGGAAGCAGGCCCCAAGTGCAGCCCAGTCAAAACTGCTCGCTGCTCTGGCCCCCAATGGTGGAACAAACTCCTCACGACGCCAGACAGCGGAGTCAATCACCACCTTCCGGAGACACCTGAAACCCCACCTCTTTCAGGAATACCTAGGATAGGATAAAGTAATCCTTCTCACCCTCCCCCCTTAAAAGATTTAGATGCACTATTGTAAAGTGGCTGTTCCACTGGATGTCTTAAGGTGAATGCACCAATTTGTAAGTCGCTCTGGATAAGAGCGTCTGCTAAATGACTTAAATGTAATGTATGTAAATGTA
>NW_027031515.1:0-3608 GCF_034236695.1 Oncorhynchus nerka
TGATGGCGATTCCTACAGACAACTACATCTACTAGACTCTAAGTGTCTTGTCATTTCCTATTGACAACTAAATCTACTATACTGTAAATGTCTTGTCATTTTATATAGACAACTAAATCTACTGGACTGTAAATGTGATGGCAATTTCTATAGACAACTACATCTACTAGAATGTAAATGTGTTGTCATTTCCTATAGACAACTAAATCTACTAGACTGTAAATGTCTCTTCATTTCCTATTGACAACTAAATCTACTAGACTGTAAATGTGTTGTCATTTCCTATAGACAACTAAATCTACTAGACTGTAAATGCTTTGTCATTTCCTATAGACAACTAAATCTACTACAATGTAAATGTGTTGTCATTTCCTATAGACAACTAAATCTAGACTGTAAATGTGTTCGCATTTCCTACAGACAACTAAATCTACTAGACTGGAAATGTGTTGTTATTTCCTATAGACTACTAAATCTACTATACTGTACATTTGTTGTCATTTCCTACAGACAACTAAATCTACTAGACTGTAAATGTGTTGGCATTTCCTATAGACCACTAAGTCTACTAGACGGTAAATGTCTCCTCATTTCCTATTGACAACTAAATCTACTAGACTGTAAATGTGTTGGCATTTCCTATAGACCACTAAGTCTACTAGACGGTAAATGTCTCCTCATTTCCTATTGACAACTAAATCTACTAGACTGTAAATGTGTTGGCATTTCCTATAGACAACTAAATCTACTAGACGGTAAATATCTTGTCATTTCCTATTGACAACTAAATCTACTAGACTGTAAATGTCTTGTCATTTCATAAAGACAACTAAATCTACTGGACTGCAAATGTGTTGGTATTTCCTACAGACAATTAAATCTACTAGACGGTAAATGTCTTGTCATTTCCTATTGACAACTAAATCTACTAGACTGTAAATGTGTTGTCATTTCCTATAGACAACTAAATCTACTAGACTGTAAATGTGATGCCAATTCCAATAGACAACTAAATCTATTAGACTCTAACTGTCTTGTCATTTCCTATTGACAACTAAATCTACTAGACTGTAAATGTCTTGTCATTTCATATAGACAACTTAATCTACTAGACTGTAAATGTCTTGTCATTTCATATAGACAACTAAATCTACTGGACTGTAAATGTGATGGCAATTTCTATAGACAACTACATCTAATAGAATGTAAATGTTTGTCATTTCCTATAGACAACTAAATCTACTAGACTGTAAATGTGATGCCAATTCCAATAGACAACTAAATCTATTAGACTCTAACTGTCTTGTCATTTCCTATTGACAACTAAATCTACTGGACTGTAAATGTGATGGCAATTTCTATAGACAACTACATCTAATAGAATGTAAATGTTTGTCATTTCCTATAGACAACTAAATCTACTGGACTGTAAATGTGATGGCAATTTCTATAGACAACTACATCTAATAGAATGTAAATGTTTGTCATTTCCTATAGACAACTAAATCTACCAGACTATAACCACCTTGTCATTTCCTACAGACAACTAAATCTACTAGACGGTAAATGTCTCTTCATTTCCTATTGACAACTAAATCTACTAGACTGTAAATGTGTTGTCATTTCCTATAGACAACTAAATCTACTAGACTGTAAATGCTTTGTCATTTCCTATAGACAACTAAATCTACTAGACTGTACATTTCTTGTCATTTCATATTTACAACTAAATCTACTAGACGGTAAATGTGTTGGTATTTCCTATAGACAACTAAATCTACTAGACTGTAAATGTGTTGTCATTTCCTATAGACAACTAAATCTACTGGACTGTAAATGTGATGGCAATTCCTATAGACTACTAAATCTACTAGACTGTAAATGTGTTGGCATTTCCTATAGACAACTAAATCTACTACAATGTAAATGTGTCGTCATTTCCTATAGACAACTAAATCTACTAGACTGTAAATGTGTTCGCATTTCCTACAGGCAACTAAATCTACTAGACTGGAAATGTGTTGTTATTTCCTAAAGACAACTAAATCTACTGGACTGTAAATGTGATGGCAATTCCTACACTCAACTACATCTACTAGACTGTAAATGTCTTGTCTTTTCATATTTACAACTAAATCTACTAGACTTTAAATGTCTTGTCATTTCCTATAGACAACTAAATCTACTACAATGTAAATGTGTTGGCATTTCCTATAGACAACTAAATCTACTAGACTGTAAATGTGTTGTCATTTCCTTTGGACAACTAAATCTACTACAATGTAAATGTGTTGTCATTTCCTATAGACTACTAAATCTACTAGACTGTAAATGTGTTGGCATTTCCTATAGACCACTAAATCTACTAGACGGTAAATGTCTCCTCATTTCCTATTGACAACTAAATCTTCTAGACTGTAAATGTGTTGTCATTTCCTATAGGCAACTAAATCTACTACAATGTAAATGTGTTGTCATTTCCTACAGACAACTAAATCTACTAGACTGTAAATGTGTTGGCATTTCCTATCGACCACTAAGTCTACTAGATGGTAAATGTCTCCTCATTTCCTATTGACAACTAAATCTACGAAACTGAAAATGTGTTGTCATTTCCTATAGACAACTAAATCTACTGGACTGTAAATGTGATGGCGATTCCTACAGACAACTACATCTACTAGACTCTAAGTGTCTTGTCATTTCCTATTGACAACTAAATCTACTATACTGTAAATGTCTTGTCATTTTATATAGACAACTAAATCTACTGGACTGTAAATGTGATGGCAATTTCTATAGACAACTACATCTACTAGAATGTAAATGTGTTGTCATTTCCTATAGACAACTAAATCTACTAGACTGTAAATGTCTCTTCATTTCCTATTGACAACTAAATCTACTAGACTGTAAATGTGTTGTCATTTCCTATAGACAACTAAATCTACTAGACTGTAAATGCTTTGTCATTTCCTATAGACAACTAAATCTACTACAATGTAAATGTGTTGTCATTTCCTATAGACAACTAAATCTAGACTGTAAATGTGTTCGCATTTCCTACAGACAACTAAATCTACTAGACTGGAAATGTGTTGTTATTTCCTATAGACTACTAAATCTACTATACTGTAAATTTGTTGTCATTTCCTACAGACAACTAAATCTACTAGACTGTAAATGTGTTGGCATTTCCTATAGACCACTAAGTCTACTAGACGGTAAATGTCTCCTCATTTCCTATTGACAACTAAATCTACTAGACTGTAAATGTGTTGGCATTTCCTATAGACAACTAAATCTACTAGACGGTAAATATCTTGTCATTTCCTATTGACAACTAAATCTACTAGACTGTAAATGTCTTGTCATTTCATAAAGACAACTAAATCTACTGGACTGCAAATGTGTTGGTATTTCCTACAGACAATTAAATCTACTAGACGGTAAATGTCTTGTCATTTCCTATTGACAACTAAATCTACTAGACTGTAAATGTGTTGTCATTTCCTATAGACAACTAAATCTACTAGACTGTAAATGTGATGCCAATTCCAATAGACAACTAAATCTATTAGACTCTAACTGTCTTGTCATTTCCTATT
>NW_027031516.1:0-3608 GCF_034236695.1 Oncorhynchus nerka
GGTCGCATTTCGCTTCGCTCCACAGGTAGTATCACATTTTCATTTCATTTCATTACAGTACAACGGCTTGATTTGTTTGATCGTAGCTAGCTACATAGCTAGCTACACAGCCGTCTTTGTATCAAAGATAATTGTGTAGTCTAGAGCGACTTCCTAGGTTAGTTAGCCAGCTATTGTCGTTCTTTTAGCATAGCGTAACGTAATCAACACTGCTAGCTAGCCAGCTGGCCCCGAATAACAGCACAGTAGAAACTATTACACTCAACGGAACGACTTGATTAGTGTAGTGTCAACAACGCAGCCAATGCCAACTAGCCTACTTAGTCAACAACGCAGCCTCTGCCAGCTAGCCTACTTCAGCAGTACTGTATCATTTTAATCATTTTAGTCAATAAGATTCTTGCTACGTAAGCTTAACTCTCTGAACACTCGTGACGTGTAGTCCACTTGTCATTCCAATCTCCTTTGCATTAGCGTAGCCTCTTGTGTAGCCTGTCAACTATGTGTCTGTCTATCCCTGTTCTCTCCTCTCTGCACAGACCATACAAACGCTCCACACCGCGTGGCCGCGGCCACCTAATCTGGTGGTCCCAGCGCGCACGACCCACGTGGAGTTCCAGGTCTCCGGTAGCCTCTGGAACTGCCGATCTGCGGCCAACAAGGCAGAGTTCATCTCCGCCTATGTCTCCCTCCAGTCCCTCGACTTCTTGGCACTGACGGAAACATGGATCACCACAGACAACACTGCTACTCCTACTGCTCTCTCTTCGTCTGCCCACGTGTTCTCGCACACCCGAGAGCTTCTGGTCAGCGGGGTGGTGGCACCGGGATCCTCATCTCTCCCAAGTGGTCATTCTCTCTTTCTCCCCTTACCCATCTGTCTATCGCCTCCTTTGAATTCCATGCTGTCACAGTTACCAGCCCTTTCAAGCTTAACATCCTTATCATTTATCGCCCTCCAGGTTCCCTCGGAGAGTTCATCAATGAGCTTGATGCCTTGATAAGCTCCTTTCCTGAGGACGGCTCACCTCTCACAGTTCTGGGCGACTTTAACCTCCCCACGCCTACCTTTGACTCATTCCTCTCTGCCTCCTTCTTTCCACTCCTCTCCTCTTTTGACCTCACCCTCTCACCTTCCCCCCTACTCACAAGGCAGGAAATACGCTCGACCTCATCTTTACTAGATGCTGTTCTTCCACTAACCTCGTTGCAACTCCCCTCCAAGTCTCCGACCACTACCTTGTATCCTTTTCCCTCTCGCTCTCATCCAACACTTCCCACACTGCCCCTACTCGGATGGTATCGCGCCGTCCCAACCTTCGCTCTCTCTCCCCCGCTACTCTCTCCTCTTCCATCCTATCATCTCTTCCCTCTGCTCAAACCTTCTCCAACCTATCTCCTGATTCTGCCTCCTCAACCCTCCTCTCCTCCCTTTCTGCATCCTTTGACTCTCTATGTCCCCTATCCTCCAGGCCGGCTCGGTCCTCCCCTCCCGCTCCGTGGCTCGACGACTCATTGCGAGCTCACAGAACAGGGCTCCGGGCAGCCGAGCGGAAATGGAGGAAAACTTCGCCTCCCTGCGGACCTGACATCCTTTCACTCCCTCCTCTCTACATTTTCCTCTTCTCTCTCTGCTGCTAAAGCCACTTTCTACCACTCTAAATTCCAAGCATCTGCCTCTAACCCTAGGAAGCTCTTTGCAACCTTCTCCTCCCTCCTGAATCCTCCTCCCCCTCCCCCCTCCTCCCTCTCTGCAGATGACTTCGTCAACCATTTTGAAAAGAAGGTCGACGACATCCGATCCTCGTTTGCTAAGTCAAACGACACCGCTGGTTCTGCTCACACTGCCCTACCCTGTGCTCTGACCTCTTTCTCCCCTCTCTCTCCAGATGAAATCTCGCGTCTTGTGACGGCCGGCCGCCCTACAACCTGCCCGCTTGACCCTATCCCCTCCTCTCTTCTCCAGACCATTTCCGGAGACCTCCTCCCTTACCTCACCTCGCTCATCAACTCATCCCTGACCGCTGGCTACGTCCCTTCCGTCTTCAAGAGAGCGAGAGTTGCACCCCTTCTGAAAAAACCTACACTCGATCCCTCCGATGTCAACAACTACAGACCAGTATCCCTTCTTTCTTTTCTCTCCAAAACTCTTGAACGTGCCGTCCTTGGCCAGCTCTCCCGCTATCTCTCTCAGAATGACCTTCTTGATCCAAATCAGTCAGGTTTCAAGACTAGTCATTCAACTGAGACTGCTCTTCTCTGTATCACGGAGGCGCTCCGCACTGCTAAAGCTAACTCTCTCTCCTCTGCTCTCATCCTTCTAGACCTATCGGCTGCCTTCGATACTGTGAACCATCAGATCCTCCTCTCCACCCTCTCCGAGTTGGGCATCTCCGGCGCGGCCCACGCTTGGATTGCGTCCTACCTGACAGGTCGCTCCTACCAGGTGGCGTGGCGAGAATCCGTCTCCACACCACGTGCTCTCACCACTGGTGTCCCCCAGGGCTCTGTTCTAGGCCCTCTCCTATTCTCGCTATACACCAAGTCACTTGGCTCTGTCATAACCTCACATGGTCTCTCCTATCATTGCTATGCAGACGACACACAATTAATCTTCTCCTTTCCCCCTTCTGATGACCAGGTGGCGAATCGCATCTCTGCATGTCTGGCAGACATATCCGTGTGGATGACGGATCACCACCTCAAGCTGAACCTCGGCAAGACGGAACTGCTCTTCCTCCCGGGGAAGGACTGCCCGTTCCATGATCTCGCCATCACGGTTGACAACTCCATTGTGTCCTCCTCCCAGAGCGCTAAGAACCTTGGCGTGATCCTGGACAACACCCTGTCGTTCTCAACTAACATCAAGGCGGTGGCCCGTTCCTGTAGGTTCATGCTCTACAACATCCGCAGAGTACGACCCTGCCTCACACAGGAAGCGGCGCAGGTCCTAATCCAGGCACTTGTCATCTCCCGTCTGGATTACTGCAACTCGCTGTTGGCTGGGCTCCCTGCCTGTGCCATTAAACCCCTACAACTCATCCAGAACGCCGCAGCCCGTCTGGTGTTCAACCTTCCCAAGTTCTCTCCACGTCACCCCGCTCCTCCGCTCCCTCCACTGGCTTCCAGTTGAAGCTCGCATCCGCTACAAGACCATGGTGCTTGCCTACGGAGCTGTGAGGGGAACGGCACCTCAGTACCTCCAGGCTCTGATCAGGCCCTACACCCAAACAAGGGCACTGCGTTCATCCACCTCTGGCCTGCTCGCCTCCCTACCACTGAGGAAGTACAGTTCCCGCTCAGCCCAGTCAAAACTGTTCGCTGCTCTGGCCCCCAATGGTGGAACAAACTCCCTCACGACGCCAGGACAGCGGAGTCAATCACCACCTTCCGGAGACACCTGAAACCCCACCTCTTTAAGGAATACCTAGGATAGGATAAAGTAATCCCTCTCACCCCCTCCCCTGAAAAGATTTAGATGCACTACTGTTCCACTGGAGGTCATAAGGTGAATGCACCAATTTGTAAGTCGCTCTGGATAAGAGCGTCTGCTAAATGACTTAAATGTAAATGTAATGTAAATGTACCTCAACGTTGTCTGTCTGCTG
>NW_027031517.1:0-3608 GCF_034236695.1 Oncorhynchus nerka
AGTTAGAGTACCAGGACATTAGGACCTAATGGAGAGACAATAGAGCCTGGTACCAGACCGTGAGACCGTGGAGGACAATAGAGCCCTGGGTACCCAGACCGTAGAGACCTGTTTGAGGACAATATAGGCCTAGGTACCAGAGACACTGAGGGCCTGGCGGTACGTTAGTGAAGTTAGTACCAGAGACATTAGAGACCTGATATGGAGGACAGCAGAGCCCTGAGTACCAGAGCCGTTAGAGACCCGACGGAGGGACATTAGTAGAGCCGAGTCCCAGGACGGCCAGGACACTGGCTGTCGTTACAGTGAGTTGGGTACCAGGACCATTGAGGGCCTGATGGAGGGACAATATAGCCCTGAAGTACCGGGGCATTAGGCCCTGATGGAGTGTCTTTAGTAGCGCTGGGTACCATGACCATTAGGACACTGATGGAGGACAATAGACGCTAGAGTACCAGGACCGTAGGACCTGACTGTCTTTAGTAGGCTGGTACCGGGCCATTGGGTACCTGATGGAGAGACAATATAGCCCACAATTACCCGAGACTTTTAGGACGGACAGTCGTTATTGAAGCTGGTACCTGGACATTAGAGACCTGATGGAGGAGACACTAGGGCCTGACGGCACGCTAGTGAGTTGCGTACCGGGACAGTAGGGACCTGATGGAGGGACGTTAGTGGCCTGAGTTCCCAGGACATTAGGACCTGATGGAGGGACAATATAGCCCTGAGTACCAGGACATTAGGACCTGATGGAGGGACAATAGAGCCTGGTACCAGGACACTAGGACCTGACGGTGGGTTAAGTAGAGCTTGAGTACCAGGGACATTAGGACCTGATGGAGGGGACAATAGAGGCCTAGTACCAGAGACATTAGGACCTGATTGTGAGCGGACATGAGAGCCCTGGGTACTAGGACCATTAGGACCTGATGGAGGACAATATAGCCCAGGGTACCAGAGGCTAGGACCTGACGGCCGTTAGTGAGTTGCGCACTGCGAACATTAGGACCTGATGGAGGGACAATAGAGCCCTGGAGTACCAGGACATTAGGACCTGACTGTCTTTAGTGAGTTGGGTACCATGCCATTAGGACCTGATGGAGGGACAATATAGCCCTGAGTACCAGAGACACTAGGACCTGACGGTCGTTAGTGCAGCTGAGACTATTGCTCAGATTGGCAGACATTAGGACCTGATGAGGGACAATATAGCCCTGAGTACCAGGACATTAGACCTGACGGTCATAGTGAGCTGGGTACCAGGACATTAGGACCTGATGGAGGGACAATAGAGCCCTAGTACCAGGACATTAGGCCTGACTGTCTTAGTAGTTGGTACCATGCCATGGACCTGATGAGGGACAATAGAGCCCTGAGTACCAGGACACTAGGGACCTGACGGTCGTTAGTGAGTTGGTACCAGGACATTAGGATCCTGATGGAGGGACAATATGAGCCCTGAGTACCAGGACATTAGGACCTGATGGAGGGACAATAGAGCCTTGGTACCATTTGACGTAGGAGACTGTTTGAAGGTTAATAGGGCCCTGCAAATACCAAGACGGCTGAGACCTGATGAACAATAAATGGATACCAGGACGTAGAATCTGATGGAGGACAATAGAGATTTAGTACCAGAACGTAGAGACCTAATGAGTAACAATAAACCCCTAGTACCAGACCATTAGGACCTGATGGAGGACAATAGGAAGCCCTGGTACACCGAACCATTACAGAGACCTGTTTGAGGACAACCAAGGCCTAGGTACACCAGGAATTAGGACACAATGGAAGACAGCAAATGCTTGAAGTACAGGACACTAGGACCTGGCAGTGGGTGAAGTGAGGGTGCGTACCAGGACATTAGGACTGGTGGAGGGACAATAGAGCCTAGTACCAGGACATTAGGACCTGACTGTCTTTAGTGAGTTGGGTACCATGCCATTAGGGCCTGATGGAGGGACAATAGAGCCCTGAGTACCAGGACATTAGGACCTGACGGTCGTTAGTGGATTGGTTCCCAGGACATGAGGACCTGATTGTCGTTCGAAAGTTGAGTACCAGGACATTAGGTCCTGATGGAGGGACAATAGTGCCCTGGGTACCAGGAGATTAGGACCTAATGGAGGGACAATAGAGCCCTGAGTGCCAAACCATTAGGACCTGATGGAGGGACAATAGAGCCCTGGGTACCAGACCATTAGGACCTGTTTGAGGGACAATAGGGCCCTGGGTACCAGGAGATTAGGACCTGATGGAGGGACAATAGAGCCCTGAGTACCAGGACACTAGGACCTGACGGTCGTTAGTGAGTTGCGTACCAGGACATTAGGACCTGACTGTCTTTAGTAGTTGGTACCATGACATTAGGACCTGATGGAGGGACAATAGAGCCCTGAGTACCAGAGACACTAGGACCTGACGGTCGTTAGTGAGTTGCGTACCAGGACATTAGGACCTGATGGAGGACAAAGGGCAGCAGAAACCCCTAGTACCAGAGACATTAGAGACCTGACTGTCTTTAGTGAGTTGGGTACCATGCCATTAGGACCTGATGGAGGGACAATATAGCCCTGAGTACCAGGACACTAGGACCTGACGGTCGTTAGTGAGTTGGTACCAGGACATTAGGACCTGATGGAGGGACAATAGAGCCCTGAGTACCAGGACACTAGGACCTGACGGTCGTTAGTGAGCTGGGTACCAGGACATTAGGACCTGATGGAGGGACAATAGAGCCCTGAGTACCAGGACATTAGGTCCTGATGGAGGGACAATAGTGCCCTGGGTACCAGACCATGAGATCTGACTGTTGTTAGTAAGTTGGGTACCAGAGCAGCATTAGGACCTAATGGAGGGACGATAGTGCCCTGGGTACCGAACCAGTTTGAGGGACAATAGGGCCCTGGGTACCAGGACATTGGGACCTGACGGTCGTTAGTTAGTTGGGTACCAGGACATTAGGGACCTGATGGAGGGACAATAGAGCCCTGAGTACCAGACCATTAGGACCTGATGGAGGGACAATAGAGCCCTGGGTACCAGGACCATTAGGACCTGTTTCAGGGACAATAGGGCCCTGGGTACCAGGAGATTAGGACCTGATGGAGGGACAATAGTGCCCTGGGTACCAGAACCATGAGGATCTGACGGTTGTTAGTAAGTTGGGTACCAGGACATTAGGACCTGATGGAGGGACAATAGAGCCCTGGGTACCAGACCATTAGGACCTGTTTGATGGACAATAGGGCCCTGGGTACCAGGAGATTAGGACCTGATGGAGGGACAATAGAGAGCCCTGAGTACCAGGACACTAGGACCTGACGGTCGTTAGTGAAGTTGCGTACCAGGACATTAGAGACCTAATGGAGGGACAATAGAGCCCTGAGTACCAGAGACATTAGGACCTGACTGGATCTTTAGTGAGTTGGAGTACCAGGCCATTAGGACCTGATGGAGGGACAATAGAGCCCTGGGTACCAGGACACTAGGACCCGACTGGCGGGCTTAGTCGAGCCCCGGGTACCTAGGCCATTAGGACCCGATGGGAGGGACAATATAGCCCTGAGTACCAGGAACATTGGGACCCTGACGGTCGTTAGTGA
>NW_027031518.1:0-3610 GCF_034236695.1 Oncorhynchus nerka
TATTATTATTATTGTTGCTGTACTGTCTATAACTACCTTAACAAACAGTGACTTATTATTATTATTACAGACAGTTGCCATGGAGATGAAATGTCACTACATTAAATCACCTGACTGTTTCTATGTCTGTTAGTAAATGTTTTATTTCTCAAAGAGTTAAATGAATAAATGAGAACAATTGGCATTCAAAAATTACTGTGTTAACCACAACCAACATGTTGGATCTCTGTTTAGTTGTCACTGTGTTAACCACAACCAACATGTTGGATCTCTGTTTAGTTGTCACTGTGTTAACCACAACCAACATGTTGGATCTCTGTTTAGTTGTCACTGTGTTAACCACAACCAACATGTTGGATCTCTGTTTAGTTGTCACTGTGTTAACCACAACCAACATGTTGGATCTCTGTTTAGTTGTCACTGTGTTAACCACAACCAACATGTTGGATCTCTGTTTAGTTGTCACTGTGTTAACCACAACCAACATGCTGGATCTCTGTTTAGTTGACACTGTGTTAACCACAACCAACATGTTGGATCTCTGTTTAGTTGTCACTGTGTTAACCACAACCATCATGTTGGATCTCTGTTTAGGGGACAGTTCTCTAAAATGAGTCTCTCTGGAGCGAAAAAGGAGGGGGGCCCTGCCTCTGAAACGAGACTCTCTGGGGAACATGACACCAAAGCTAAGAGGTGAGATTACAATGTTGTTTGTTTCTAAAACGTGTTTCCACAATTTTTCACATTTGTTATTTATCAGACAGTATTGCTCAGGGGAACCTTGTCTGTAAAATATTGTTGTTCTAACATTTTAATTCATGGATTTTTGTGTATGAATTTTTGTTTTTCAAAAAGCTATTTAGCTGGAATGGAATGTTTGTATCCTGTATATTAGACTGTGATATGTGGTTGTCTCACCAGCACACACACGCACACACACACACGCACATACATACACATATACACACACACACACACACACCTCTATAAAATGTTAGCATGACACAATCATTTAGCCTCTTAATTATGATCTAATATGTTGGCAGCAAAACTTTATAGTGTTTATTCTGATCGTTGTTACAAGCTGAATTCTGACAATATATCCGTTATATCAACACACTCTTCACTCCTGTTGAAACCAAAAGGGTTCTATCTTCCTACAATATACAGAACCACTAGAGTCCTATATAGAACCCTTTATAGGAGGTTAGGAAGTGTCTGAGTATACAGTATATATAGAATATATATAGAACCCTTTATAGGAGGTTAGGAAGTGTCTGAGTATACAGTATATATAGAATATATATAGAACCCTTTATAGGAGGTTAGGAAGTGTCTGAGTATACAGTATATATAGAATATATATAGAACCCTTTATAGGAGGTTAGGAAGTGTCTGAGTATACAGTATATATAGAATATATATAGAACCCTTTATAGGAGGTTAGGAAGTGTCTGAGTATACAGTATATATAGAATATATATAGAACCCTTTATAGGAGGTTAGGAAGTGTGTAACGGTTCTCTTGTGGTGAAGGAGAGTCGGACCAAAATGCAGCGTGATGATGATTCATGATATTTTAATGAAGGAAAAAACTATACATGAAGAAAATAGAAAATAATGAAATGTGAAAACCGAAACAGCCCTATCTGATGCAAACACAAAGACAGGAACAATCACCCACAAAACACTCAAAGAATATGGCTGCCTAAATATGGTTCCCAATCAGAGACAACGATAATCACCTGCCTCTGATTAAGAACCTCCTCAGGCAACCATAGACTTTCCTAGACAACCCTACTCAGCCACAATCCCGATACCTACTAAAACCCCAATACAAAAACACACCACAAAATAAACCCATGTCACACCCTGGCCTGACCAAATAAATAAAGAAAACACAAAATACTAAGACCAAGGCGTGACAAAGTGTCTGACTATACAGTATATATAGAATATATATAGAACCCTTTATAGGAGGTAAGGAAGTGTCTGAGTATACAGTATATATATAGAATATATATAGAACCCTTTATAGGAGGTTAGGAAGTGTCTGAGTATACAGTATATATAGAATATATATTGGTCAGAACTCTAGAGGTTCTTCTTCACTGAATTGATCTTCATTATATCCAAACACACTGGTGGTCAGGGAGGCATCTCTTTGTTTGAACGATGGTCCACGTCAACTCTGGCATTACAATACATACATTACAATACAATACAATACAATACATTACAATACATACATTACAATACATTACAATACATTACAATACATACATTACATTACAATACATACATTACAATACATACATTACAATACATTACAATACAATACATTACAATACATTACAATACAATACATTACATTACATTACAATACAATACAATACAATACATTACAATACAATACATTACATTACATTACAATACAATACAATACAATACATACATTACAATACAATACAATACAATACAATACATACATTACAATACATTACAATACAATACATTACAATACATACATTACAATACAATACATTACAATACATTACAATACATTACAATATATTACAATACATTACATTACAATACATTACATTACAATACATTACAATACAATACATTACATTACAATACATTACATTACAATATATTACAATACATTACATTACATTACAATACATTACATTACAATACATTACATTACAATACATTACAATACATTACAATACATTACAATATATTACAATACATTACAATACATTACAATACATACATTACAATACAATACATATACAATACATTACAATACATTACATTATATTACAATACATTACAATACATTACAATATCATTACAATACATTACAATACATTACAATACAATACAATTACATTACAATACATTACAATACATTACAATACAATACATTACAATATATTACAATACAATACAATACATACATTACAATACAATATATTACAATACAATACATTACAATATATTACAATACATTACAATACAATACATACATTACAATACAATACAATACATACATTACAATACAACTACAATACATATACAATACAATACAATACATACATTACAATACATTACAATACAATACAATACATACATTACAATACAATACAATACATTACATACAATACAATACATTACAATACAATACAATACATACAATACAATACATTACAATACAATACAATACATACATTACAATACATTACAATACAATAATACATAATACAATACAATACAATACATTACAATACAATATATTACAATATATTACAATACATTACATCACATTACTATTACAATACGATACATTACAATACAATACATTACAATACATTACATTACAACACAATACAATACATACATTACAATACAATACCTACATTACAATACATAATACATACATTACAATACAACGCTGGACCATTAGTTACAGCAAACAACAAACATGTCTCTTCTGCTCCGTTCTTAACCCCTCCTCTCTTCACTAGATGGACGGTAACTTTAGTGTTTAACCCCCTCCTCTCTTCACTAGATGGCCGGTAACTCTTAGTGTTTAACCCTC
>NW_027031519.1:0-3610 GCF_034236695.1 Oncorhynchus nerka
CTACTGTAATGATAATGATAGGAGCTCTGTCTCTATTGTACTGTAATGATAATGATAGGAACTCTGTCTCATGATTGTCTGTCTCTACTGTACTGTAATGACAATGATAGGAGCTATGTCTCTATTATTGTAATGACAATAAATGTCTCTGCTGTATACTGATAGGAGCTCTGTCTCTATTCTACTGTACTCTGTAATGATAATGATAGGAGCTCTGAGTCACTATTGTACTGTAATGATAATGATAGGAGCTCTGTCTCTATTGTACTGTAATGATAATGATAGGAGCTGGGAGTCTCTACAGTCATGATAATTATAGGAGCTCTGTCTCTACTGTACTGTAATGACAATGATAGGAGCTATGTCTCTACTGTATTGTAATGACAATGATAGGAGCTCTGTCTCTACTGTAATGATACTGATAGGAGCTCTGTCTCTATTCTACTGTAATGATAATGATAGGAGCTCTGTCTCTATTGTACTGTAATGATAATGATAGGAGCTCTGTCTCTATTGTACTGTAATGATAATGATAGGAGCTCTGTCTCTATTGTACTGTAATGATAATGATAGGAGCTCTGTCTCTATTGTACTGTAATGATAATGATAGGAGCTCTGTCTCTATTGTACTGTAATGATAATGATAGGAGCTCTGTCTCTATTGTACTGTAATGATAATGATAGGAGCTGGGAGTCTCTACAGTCATGATAATGATAGGAGCTCTGAGTCGCTATTGTACTGTAATGATAATGATAGGAGCTGGGAGTCTCTACAGTCATGATAATTATAGGAGCTCTGAGTCTCTATTGTACTGTAATGATAATGATAGGAGCTGGGAGTCTCTACAGTCATGATAATGATAGGAGCTCTGAGTCTCTATTGTACTGTAATGATAATGATAGGAGCTGGGAGTCTCTACAGTCATGATAATGATAGGAGCTCTGAGTTTCTATTATACTGTAATGATAATGATAATGATATGAGCTCTGAATCTACTGTATTGTAATGATAATGATAGGAGCTCTGAGTCTCTACAGTAATGATAATGATAATGATAGGGGCTCTGAGTCTCTATTGTACTGTAATGATAATGATAGGAGCTCTGTCTCTATTGTACTGTAATGATACTGATAGGAGCTCTGTCTCTATTGTACTACATTTACATTTAAGTCATTTAGCAGACGCTCTTATCCAGAGCGACTTACAAATTGGTGCATTCACCTTATGACATCCAGTGGAACAGTAGTGCATCTAAATCTTTTAAGGGGGGTGAGAGGGATTACTTTATCAAATTATTCCTTAAAGAGGTGGGGTTTCAGGTGTCTCTGGAAGGTGGTGACGACTCCTCCGCTGTCCTGGCGTCGTGAGGGAGTTTGTTCCACCATTGGGGGCCAGAGCAGCGAACAGTTTTGACTGGGCTGAGCGGGAACTGTACTTCCTCAGTGGTAGGGAGGCGAGCAGGCCAGAGGTGGATGAACGCAGTGCCCTTGTTTGGGTGTAGGACCTGATCAGAGCCTGGAGGTACTGAGGTGCCGTTCCCCTCCAGCTCCGTAGGCAAGCAAGCACCATGGTCTTGTAGCGGATGCGAGCTTCAACTGGAAGCCAGTGGAGAGAGCGGAGGAGCGGGGTGCGAGAACTTGGGAAGGTTGAACACCAGACGGGCTGCGGCGATTCTGGATGAGTTGTAGGGGCTTAATGGCACAGGCAGGGAGCCCAGCCAACAGCCATTACAGTAATCCAGACGGGAGATGACAAGTGCCTGGATTAGGACCTGCGCCGTTCCTGTGTGTGAGGCAGGGTCGCATTTCTGCGGATGTTGTAGAGCATGAACCTACAGGAACGGGCCACCGCCTGATGTTAGTTGAGAACGACAGGGTGTTGTCCAGGATCACGCCAAGGTTCTTAGCGCTCTGGGAGGAGGACACGATGGAGTTGTCAACCGTGATGGCGAGATCATGGAACGGGCAGTCCTTCCCCGGGAGGAAGAGCAGCTCCGTCTTGCCGAGGTTCAGCTTGAGGTGGTGATCCGTCATCCACACTGATATGTCCACAGACATGCAGAGATGCGATTATACCTGGTCAGAAGGGGGAAAGGAGAAGATTAATTGTGTGTCGTCTGCATCGCAATAATAGGAGAGACCATGTGAGGTTATGACAGAGCCAAGTGACTTGGTGTATAGCGAGAATAGGAGAGGGCCTAGAACAGAGCCCTGGGGGACACCAGTGGTGGAGCACGTGGTGAGGAGACAGATTCTCGCCACGCCACCTGGTAGGAGCGACCTGTCAGGTGGGACGCAATCAAAGCGTGGCCGCGCCGGATGCCCAACTCGGAGAGGGTGGAAGGAGGATCTGATGGGTTCAGTATCGAAGGCAGCCGATAGGTCTAGAAGGATGAGAGCAGAGGAGAGAGTTAGCTTTAGCAGTGCGGAGCGCCTCCGTGATACAGAGAAGAGCAGTCTCAGTTGAATGACTAGTCTTGAAACCTGACTGATTTGGATCAAGAAGGTCATTCTGAGAGAGATAGCGGGAGAGCTGGCCAAGGACGGCACGTTCAAGAGTTTTGGAGAGAAAAGAAAGAAGGGATACTGGTCTGTAATTGTTGACATCGGAGGGATCGAGTGTAGGTTTTTTTCAGAAGGGGTGCAACTCTCGCTCTCTTGAAGACGGAAGGGACGAGCCAGCGGTCAGGGATGAGTTGATGAGCGAGGTGAGGTAAGGAGAAGGTCTCCGAAATGGTCTGGAGAAGAGAGGAGGGGATAGGGTCAAGCGGGCAGGTTGTTGCTGGCCGGCATTACAAGACGCGAGATTTCATCTGGAGAGAGGGGAGAAAGAGGTCAGAGCACAGGGTAGGGCAGTGTGAGCAGAACCAGCGGTGTCGTTTGACTTAGCAAACGAGGATCGGATGTCGTCGACCTTCTTTTCAAAATGGTTGAAGAAGTCATCTGCAGAGAGGGAGGGGGGAGGGGAGGAGGACTCAGGAGGAGGAGAAGGTTGCAGGCTTCCTGGGGTTAGAGCAGATGCTTGGAATTTAGGTAGTAGAAAGTGGCTTTGTAGCAGAGACAGAGAGAAATGTAGAAGGGAGAGTGAAAGGATGCCGGGTCCGCAGGGAGGCGAGTTTTCCTCCATTTCCGCTCGGCTGCCCGGAGCCCTGTTCTGTGAGCTCGCAATGAGTCGTCGAGCCACGGAGGCGGGAGGGGAGGACCGAGCCGGCCTGGAGGATAGGGGACGCAGAGAGTCAAAGGATGCAGAAAGGGAGGAGAGGAGGGTTGAGGAGGCAGAAGTCAGGAGATAGGTTGGAGAAGGTTTGGGCAGAGGGAAGAGATGATAGGATGGAAGAGGAGAGAGTAGCGGGGAGAGAGAGCGAAGGTTGGGACGGCGCGATACCATCCGAGTAGGGGCAGTGTGGGAAGTGTTGGATGAGAGCGAGAGGGAAAAGGATACAAGGTAGTGGTCGGAGACTTGGAGGGGAGTTGCAATGAGGTTAGTGGAAGAACAGCATCTAGTAAAGATGAGGTCGAGCGTATTGCCTGCCTTGTGAGTAGGGGGAAGGTGAGAGGGTGAGGTCAAAAGAGGAGAGGAGTGGAAAGAAGGAGGCAGAGAGGAATGAGT
>NW_027031520.1:0-3611 GCF_034236695.1 Oncorhynchus nerka
TTCTTAACTGCTATACAGTGTTGATTTACATTGTTTCTAAACATTATAGTAAAAAAAATATTATTTGGGGTTCTGATGGGGTACAACAGTTGAACTCAGCTCATGAGGCATGTGTTATATTCTTCAAGAATCAATGGCTGTAAATAAATAATTTAAAAGTCACAATATGGAGGTAGCGATTGCAGATTTCCGCCTTAACACCAAACATCAGTTCAACTGCAGAGTTTGTGCCTCTGTTGTTAAGACAGTACTTACCAGTGTTAATCAGGGAACGGTTTCTCAAAACCATCTTATGGCTAAATTCATCATTAGAACCATTGGATGCCTTAAGATGCGTTTGGGAAACCGGGCCCAGATATCCAGGTTTCTCCTCTTCTTCCTCCTCCTTTTTCGATGTAACAGTCATCTCCTCCCCCTCCTCTTTCACGCCATAAACTGCATCTTCCTCTCCTTTTACTGTGACATCATCCTCCTCTTTCACTCTGAACGCGTCCTCCTCTTCTTTCACAGTAACGGCCCCACTCCCCACTTCTTGATTTACTGTTATATCCTTCTCTATATTAGAAGGAGAGTAGCTTAGTGACCGCATGGTTGGAGATGTTAGCTAGATAGGCTAATGCTAACTTAACCAGCCCGCTAGCTGACTAATAACAACAACAGCATAAATATGAAATTAAATCGGATAACTAACTAGACCACAGAAGTAGGGTTTAAAACACAGTGGCTAATATACACTAAAGCGTCTAAAGAGCTATATTGGTTCGGCTATTTGTCTAGCAAGCTACCGAGGTGGCTGACGAACTGTTGTTGCTGTTGAAAGAAGCGTTCCGTCCACTACATTATACGTCACACCAACAACATAACCATACATTCCCAGACCGCATCTGCTGACTGGAGTGGGTAACGCAGTTGAGTAAAATGTAGATTTTATCTTCA
Source organism: Oncorhynchus nerka (assembly GCF_034236695.1). Classification (NCBI taxonomy): domain Eukaryota; kingdom Metazoa; phylum Chordata; class Actinopteri; order Salmoniformes; family Salmonidae; genus Oncorhynchus; species Oncorhynchus nerka. Next base: position 937 of record NW_027031520.1, read on the forward strand.
GATAACAAGTTAAAGTGTACGAAGCATGAGTTTTTACTCACCAGTGTAACAATACAGTGTGGTTAAATACTGGGTAAGCTAGTTGTAATCACGATATGGTTACCTATAAGTACAAACAGCTATGTTTATTAACTTATTTATTTATTAACTTATTTCCGTGATCTTCCAAACTACACACAATGCAGTTTTCTCAACGTCATATGGATGATCTTCTCTGTGCTACTGAGTTTGTTTGCCAGTGTAACGGTGTAACGAACATGTTTAAAATATTTGTATCCCCTATTTAACTAGGCAATTAATTTAAGAACAGTGCCTTAGACCGCTGCCCCGCTCGTGTGATAAGGTATAGGATTCTGGGTAATCCACAGCAGATTTATGGAGAATTTGAAAATTGAGTGGTCCTGGGATAGAAATGTATAAAATTGACATTACATCATTAAATCCACGTTTTAAATCATACATTAGCGATTTATGTTTTAGTAACTACTGTTGTTGGTTTGGTGTCAAATCCTTTCTTATATGTTATTTGCCAAATCTCTGTTTTCCATGTGGGTTTTATGTTAAAGATCCCTCTTTCAAGTTGGTATCTAACTGGAAAATGCATCTTCTTTTAGGAGTGTTATTTTTACCCTGTCGACTACTGATCATTCATCCACACTGTGTGTCTCATCAAAACAGGTCATTTATGACAAATGTATAAAGTACATGTTTTATAAACTCATGAACACCAACGAGTTTATCAGCCCGTTTTTGTTAGTTTAGGTGTATTATACTTCTTCTCTCCACCAGAGGGGACTTTGAAGTAATATTTCAGGTTAATTTGATAATTTTTTTATACTAAAATGGATGACAGTTTATTATGATGTAGTGAATATGAGACACATTGAAATAATGTATTTATTTTTATTATAGTAAATTAGGAATTAGTAGGAATTGTTAAATCCACTATACGATCACAATGACTTTGATAGACATTTAAACTGTTTTTTGTTAGTATATTACAGGGCAGATGAATGTAGAATTGCTGTGGGAGTGGTATTTATATCCCGTCACTACTGATCATTCATCCATACTGTGTGTGTCCCATCATTTGCAGCTTTGGAAATAAATTAACTATCCATTCATTGCTCCTTCCTGTGTTGACTCACTGACTTGAGAGACCCAGGAAGGTCACCTTGCAAACGTTAAACACACCTCCATCTCCATTAACTACATCAAACCTGCCCAGACCCACCAGAACACACCTCCATCTCCATTAACTACATCACACCCGTCTCCAGCGCCCGCATCAGCACCATTTTATTTCTCTCCGTCACTTTCAATTTTTAGATAATAAAGCATTTTACCTTTCTATTGAATTAACAACAGAGGATTGGTTGATTTCCAGGTTTGAACTATAATATTTAAGATGACTGATTAGAAAAGTATCATCCAACCATCGGGTATCTCACCACACCCTCATATTCCATGTTTTGAAATATACAGACAGACGGATCAAAAGTCATTTTACATTGTATAACTGTACTTCTGACAGCCAACTTTCTAACTCCTCCCTTAACCTTATGACGTCATAACATTCCCAGAAGGATTATTGAGTCATTGTTAGTTTTACACTTAAGACATGACTCTGCCGTTGTGCTGTAGAATTTGTGAATTTTGTCTCTTGTATAATAAGGGACTATCATTTATCCCAACATCACAGGCCACAGACATTGATACAGTTCAAGACTTCCAAAAGTGTTTTAATGGGGTTTCTCCCTGTGCACCTGCCAATTGAAATCCATTAAATGAGACAAGTTACCAGACAGGACATATTGCTGATGCTCTTCCCATTGATAACCTGAATGACAATTAACTTGTGGGTGGTGGTGGTGAAGACGGCCTATTGGATGACGTCGTCCATCGGGATTCCCCCCAAGAAAGAAGACGCTCTGGATTGATCATCAGGAGTCAGATGTGAAGGAGGAGGTTGATCATCAGGAGTCAGATGTGAAGGAGGAGGTTGATCATCAGGAGTCAGATGTGAAGGAGGAGGTTGATCATCAGGAGTCAGATGTGAAGGAGGAGGTTGATCATCAGGAGTCAGATGTGGAGGAGGAGGTTGATCATCAGGAGTCAGATGTGGAGGAGGAGGTTGATCATCAGGAGTCAGATGTGAAGGAGGAGGTTGATCATCAGTGAACCTCTAGGATTGTGGCTGGGCTGGCGTTTCCACTTCCAGCTTGGTCATATATTCTGATACATTGAATGTTGATATTGTGAACCTATGTTATATATTTGTACCTCCTGTTTCAGGAAGTGATGTCACTAAGTACTGCCCCTATATATACAGTGCATTTGGAAAGTATTCAGACCCCTTCACTGTTTACACATTTTGTTACGTTACATCCTTATTCTAAAATGGATTAAATGTATTTTATCCCCTCATAATGACATCACAATACCCCATAATGACAAAGCAAAAACAGGTTTTTATAAATGATTAAAAACAATTGTTGATTTTCTTTCAAAAACAAGGACATTTCTAAGTGACCCCAAACTTTTGAACGGTAGTGTACATCTACATGATGTATTGTTACACCATGTAGGAGCAGTATAGACCTAGTCTGTTCATTATATACATCTACATGATGTATTGTTACACCATGTAGGAGCAGAATAGACCTAGTCTGTTC
>NW_027031521.1:0-3611 GCF_034236695.1 Oncorhynchus nerka
GCGGGTCTGCTATAGAGTGAAGTCCACCACCACCAGCTTATCTCCTGCCTCCTCCAGGGCCTTGTCGAAGCCCTCCTGGGAAACACACACACACACACACACACACATACATACACACACACACACACACACACGCACACACAGAGACGCACACGCACACACGCACAGAGACGCACACACGCACACATCACACACACGCACACACACGCACACACACACATAGACGCACACAGAGACGCACACGCACACATCACACACACACACACACAGACACACACAGACACACACAGACACACACAGACACAGACACAATCATGAAAGAATTTCAGTCTCTCGATGTGCAAAACTGATAGAGACATACCCCAAGCGACTTACAGCTGTAATCGCAGCAAAAGGTGGCGCTACAAAGTATTAACTTAATGGGGCTGAATAATTTTGCACGCCCAATTTTTCAGTTTTTGATTTGTTAAAAAAGTTCGAAATATCCAAAAAATGTCGTTCCACTTCATGATTGTGTCCCACTTGTTGTTGATTCTTCACAAAAAAATACAGTTTTATATTTTTATGTTTGAAGCCTGAAATGTGGCAAAAGGTCGCAAAGTTCAAGGGGGCCGAATACTTTACGCAAGGCACTGTATATAGCTATCAACTGTACTGCAGGGAGGGATCGTAAGTCACAGAGAATAGAGGTTCTGGTGGCAGCTGCAGAGAGGTACTGAGATTTGACGTCAGGGTGTGTTGAGTGGTGGTGGTGTCCTGTCTTTTCAGGCTGTTGGCCTGAGGTACGACTAGATGGTTATAAATTGTGGAGTAGGGGTGGGGGTTTAGTGTAGGGTTAGATGGTAGATGGTAGGGTATTTAAATAGTGGAGTAGGGGTGGGGGTTTGAGTGTAGGGTTAGATGGTAGGGTATTTAAATAGTGGAGTAGGGTGGGGGGTTAGTGTAGGGTTAGGTGGTAGATGGTAGGGTATTTAAATAGTGGAGTAGGGTGGGGGGTTTAGTGTAGGGTTAGATGGTAGGGTATTTAAATAGTGGAGTAGGGTGGGTTTTTTTAGTGTAGGGTTAGATGGTAGGGTATTTAAATAGTGGAGTAGGGTATTTAAATAGTGGAGTAGGGTGGGGGGTTTAGTGTAGGGTTAGATGGTAGGGTATTTAAATAGTGGAGTAGGGTGGGGGGTTTTAGTGTAGGGTTAGATGGTAGGGTATTTAAATAGTGGAGTAGGGTGGGGGTTTTAGTGTAGGGTTAGATGGTAGAGTATTTAAATAGTGGAGTAGGGTGGGGGGTTTAGTGTAGAGGTTAGATGGTAGAGTATTTAAATAGTGGAGTAGGGGTGGGGGTTTTAGTGTAGGGTTAGATGGTAGGGTATTTAAATAGTGGAGTAGTTTATATAAATAGTGGGGTAGGGTGGGGGGTTTAGTGTAGGGTTAGATGGTAGGGTATTTAAATAGTGGAGTGGGGTGGGGGGTTTTAGTGTAGGGTTAGATGGTAGGGTATTTAAATAGTGGAGTAGGGTGAGGGGTTTTAGTGTAGGGTTAGATGGTGAGGGTATTTAAATAGTGGAGTAGGGTGGGGGGTTTTAGTGTAGGTAGTGGTAGATGGTAGGGTATTTAAATAGTGGAGTAGGGTGGGGGGTTGAGTGTAGGGTTAGATGGTAGGGTATTTAAATAGTGGAGTAGGGTGGGGGTTTAGTGTAGTGTTAGATGGTTAGATGGTAGGGTATTTAAATAGTGGAGTAGGGTGGGGGGTTTAGTGTAGGGTTAGATGGTAGGGTATTTAAATAGTGGAGTAGGGTGGGGGGTTTTAGTGTAGGGGTTAGATGGTAGGGTATTTAAATAGTGGAGTAGGGTGGGGGGTTTTAGTGTAGGGTTAGATGGTAGGGTATTTAAATAGTGGAGTAGGGTGGGGGGTGTTTAGTGTAGGGTTAGATGGTAGGGTATTTAAATAGTGGAGTAGGGTGGGGGGTTTAGTGTAGGGTTAGATGGTAGGGTATTTAAATAGTGGAGTAGGGTGGGGGGTTTAGTGTAGGGTTAGATGGTAGGGTATTTAAATAGTGGAGTAGGGTGGGGGGTTTAGTGTAGGGTTAGATGGTAGGGTATTTAAATAGTGGAGTAGGGTGGGGGGTTTAGTGTAGGGTTAGATGGTAGGGTATTTAAATAGTGGAGTAGGGTGGGGGGTTTAGTGTAGGGTTAGATGGTAGGAGTATTTAAATAGTGGAGTAGGGTGGGGGGTTGTAGTGTAGGGTTAGATGGTAGAGGTATTTAAATAGTGGAGTAGGGTGGGGGTTTAGTGTAGGGTTAGATGGTAGGGTATTTAAATAGTGGAGTAGGGTGGGGGTTTTAGTGTAGGGTTAGATGGTAGGAGTATTTAAATAGTGGAGTAGGGTGGGGGGTTTAGTGTAGGGTTAGATGGTAGATGGTAGGGTATTGAAATAGTGGAGTAAGGGTGGGGGGTTTAGTGTAGGGTTAGATGGTAGGGTATTTAAATAGTGGAGTAGGGGGTTGATGGTAGGTATATAAATAGTGAGAAGGGTGGGGTTTAGTGTAGGGTTAGATGGTAGATGGTAGGGTATATAAATAGTGGAGTAGGGTGGGGGGTTGTAGTGTAGGGTTAGATGGTAGGGTATTTAAATAGTGGAGTAGGGTGGGGGGTTGAGTGTAGGGTTAGATGGTAGAGTATTTAAATAGTGGAGTAGGGTGGGGGGTTTAGTGTAGGGTTAGATGGTAGGGTATTTAAATAGTGGAGAAGGGTTGGGGGTTTTAGTGTAGGGTTAGATGGTAGGGTATTTAAATAGTGGAGGAGGGTGGGGGGTTTGAGTGTAGGGTTAGATGGTAGGAGTATTTAAATAGTGGAGTAGGGGTGGGGGTTTAGTGTGTAGGGTTAGATGGTAGGGTATATAAATAGTGGAGTAGGGTGGGGGTTTAGTGTAGGGTTAGATGGTAGATGGTAGGGTATTTAAATAGTGGAGTAGGGTGGGGGGGTGTAGTGTAGGGTTAGATGGTAGGGTATTTAAATAGTGGAGTAGGGTGGGGGGTTTAGTGTAGGGTTAGATGGTAGATGGTAGGGTATTTAAATAGTGGAGTAGGGTGGGGGGGTTTAGTGTAGGGTTAGATGGTAGGGTATTTAAATAGTGGAGTAGGGTGGGGGTTTTAGTGTAGGGTTAGATGGTAGAGAGTATTTAAATAGTGGAGTAGGGTGGGGGGTTTAGTGTAGGGTTAGATGGTAGGGTATTTAAATAGTGGAGTAGGGTGGGGGGGTTTAGTGTAGGGTTAGATGGTAGGGTATTTAAATAGTGGAGTAGGGTGGGGGGTTTTAGTGTAGGGTTAGATGGTAGGGTATTTAAATAGTGGAGTAGGGTGGGGGGTTTTAGTGTAGGGTTAGATGGTAGGGTATTTAAATAGTGGAGTAGGGTGGGGGGTTTAGTGTAGGGTTAGATGGTAGGGTATTTAAATAGTGGAGTAGGGTGGGGGTTTAGTGTAGGGTTAGATGGTAGGGTATTTAAATAGTGGAGTAGGGTGGGGGGTTTTAGTGTAGGGTTAGATGGTAGGGTATTTAAATAGTGGAGTAGGGTGGGGGGTTTAGTGTAGGGTTAGATGGTAGGGTATTTAAATAG
>NW_027031522.1:0-3611 GCF_034236695.1 Oncorhynchus nerka
AATTTTTACGGGGCAGGCATTGACGAAAGTCGCAACGTCTTCTCTTATGGTAGGCCACCAGAACTTACGCTGGATGAACTCCAAGGTGCGACCTACGCCCGGGTGACAGGTGAGGCGAGAGGAGTGCCCCCACAGAAGGACCTGAGTCCTCACTGCCTTGGGGACAAACAACCGATTGGCAGGACCTCCTTTCGGGTCCGGTTCAATAGCTTGAGCTCGTCTCACAGTATCCTCAACTTGCCACAAGATCGGAGCCACGATCTTAGCAGCAGGAAGGACAGGCATGTCCGTGTCATCTCGAATGGCAGGAGCGTAGACTCGGGACAGGGCATCCGGTTTGAGATTCTTCGACCCGGGCCGATAGGTGAGGATAAACTGGAATCGGTTGAAGAAGAGAGACCATCTAGCTTGTCTAGAGTTCAACCGCTTCGCCTGCTGGATATACTCCAGATTTTTGTGGTCCGTAAGCACTTGAAACGGGTGAGAAGCCCCCTCGAGCCAGTGTCTCCATTCCTTCAATGCCATCTTAACCGCTAGGAGTTCACGATCCCCCACATCGTAGTTCCTCTCAGCCGGGGTAAGCCGGTGTGAGAAGAAAGCGCACGGATGAAGCTTCTTGTCTTCACCCCTCTGAGACAGGACAGCTCCAACACCAACCTCTGAGGCGTCTACCTCCACCACAAACGGTTCATCCGTAGTCGGTAGTATCAGGATGGGAGCAGAGAGGACGCGCTGCTTGAGTCCTTGGAAGGCCGTCTCAGCTTCTCTTCCCCACAAAAACCTTGCATTGCCACCCTTGATTAAAGCTGAGAGAGGGGCTGCCACCAAGCTGAAGTTCTTGATGAACTTGCGGTAAAAGTTAGTGAAGCCCAGGAAACGCTGAACTTCCTTTACGGATTTGGGGGTGGGCCAATCCGCTACCGCCCCTACCTTCCTGGGGTCCATTTGGACTCGACCGGGTTCCACTACAAATCCCAGGAATTGTACTCGGGATGAATGGAATTCACATTTTTCCGGCTTAACGTACAGATGGCTGTCTAGGAGGCGTTGAGTACTTGTCTGGACATGCTTAGTGTGTTCTTTGAAGAGAGCTCGAAAAGATGAGGATGTCCAAGCAACGAACACAAATATGTTAAGCATATCCCTAAGCACATCGTTTATGAGCGCTTTGAAACCGGGGCTGGGGCGTTGGTCAGGCCGAAGGGCATCACCAAGTATTCATAGTGACCAGTAGGCGTGTTGAAAGCGGTCTTCCACCAGCCACCAGGTCTGGATCCGCACAAGATGGTATGCGTTCCGCAGGTCAAGCCTTAGTGAAAACAACTAAGCCTTGGAGCAGCTCAAGGCTGTGGCCATAAGGGGTAGCGGGTAACGGTTACGGACGGTTATGGCATTGAGTCCCCCGGTAGTCGATGCAAGGACGTAATCCACCGTCTTTCTTGGCCACAAAGAAAAAACCCTGCTCCTGCCGGGGAGGTGGATGGACGCATGAGGCCTGCTTCCAGAGCGTCCTTGATGCAGGTATCCATAGTAGCCTCGTTCGGGTGGGAGATAGGGAAAAGATCCGACCCCTGGGGGCAAGTGCCCGGAAACAGTTGATGGGGCAATCATAAGGTCTATGGGGTGGTAGCATGGTGGCCCCTCTGTTGCTAAATACCAGTTTGAGGTCATGGTAACACTCGGGAACTCGGGTCAGGTCGATGGATCCTAAAGACTCGGGAGTAGAACTCAGGGAATTCGGGAAAATAAGTAGCTTGGCACGTAGGACCCCACTGCTTGATAGTGCCCACAGACCAGTCGATGAGGGTTATGGCTGTGAAGCCAGGGGTATCCAGGACGAGAGGGAACTCGGAACAGGAGATCAAATGAAAGTTCATCAATTCTGATGTTGTGAAACTGAGTCGTAAAGGAGGTAGTGACATGAGTGACAAGTCCAGATCCCAAAGGGCTTCCATCCAATGTAGTAACCTCATGGGGTCACTAAGAGGTTCAGAGGGAACGCCATTCTCCTTCGCCCCAGACACCATCCATGAAGTTACCTGCGGCTCCAGAGTCTACCAAGGCTTGAAGGTGAAGCTTGTGGTTGTCCCAGGAAAGGGTGACTGGAATGAGCAGACGGGAGTTGGACGGATGGGAGGAGGTTATGTTTCCCGTTACAGTTCCTCCCGGTCTGTAATGGGACAGAGCGTTTCCTGGAGCCCGGGACACGTGGAACGGAATGCCCGGTTTGCCGCAATATAGACAGCGTCGCTCCTCATCCGGCGGTCTCAGCCTGGGAGATGGGCGTCCAATCTGCATGGGTTCCGGTGGAGCCAGCGAGGATAAAAGGTGGGGACTCGGAGCTGGGACTGATAGGGGCTAGAGGTCTACGGTTGAGTTCTCTCTTCTCAGACGCTGGTCAATGCGTGAGGCCAACTTGATCAGGGACTCGAGATTGTCCGGTGGTTCCCGAAAGTGGCCAGTTCATCTTGGATAGTGTCGGAAAGGCCTTTCAGAAAGCACACCGTGAGCGCTCGTTGTTCCAGCACTCGCTGCTGCCGCGGCGGAACTGGATAGCATAGTCCGTCACGCTGCGCCGACCTTGGTGGAGAGTCAGGAGCTGTTTGGCTGAGTCAGGACCACTGCTTGGGCCTTGAAACACTGGTTTGAATTTTCCTCAGCAAAGGCAGAGTAGCTGGCACAGCAGGAGACTATGGGCATCCCACAGCAGTAGCCCAGGCCAAGCTTTTTCCGACAGCAGGGTGATGATATATGCGATCTTAGACCGGTCGGTGGGGAGCGGCGAGGGTTGCAGCTCGAAGGAGAGAGAACATTGGGTGAGAAACCCTTTACAAGCACTTGGATAACCTGAGAACCGTTGGGGAGGTGGAAGACGAGGTTCAGCCAGAGGGTTAACTGCCATGGGTACGTGATTCTGAGGTACTGGGACGGGAACTGTTGCCGGGGTAAGTCGATCAGATATCTGCTTTATGGAAGTCAGCATCTCCGACAGAAGATGAGAATGTCTAGCCATTAAGGCCTCTTGCTGAACCAGGGCGGCTTCGTGGCGTTGGACAGTCTCCTGGTGATGGGACAGCATGGCAACAAGGTCCTGGGAACTGGCTGCCTCTGGGTTCATTTTTGGCTCTGTGTTTCTGTCAGGACCCGGTTACGAACCCGGGTCTCCGGAGTGAGAAACAGTCACTTAACCAACTGAGCCACGAATAGTCGGCAGAACCAAGAAGATGAGGCAGACACAGCAGTACTTGAGACGGTGTATTTTAATGAAGTAAAAAGTGAAGTTCTTCAGGAAAACATGTAACTCCACAACCTCAAAAGGAATCCTACAAGAACAAAGGTAATCCTCCAAGACAAAAAAGGTAAATCCACAAGGTGGAAGGTAAAGCAATTCCACAAGAGCGTCCACCGGGATCAACAAGAGTACTAGGGCTGGGTGCTAACATACAAACACAGAGCAAAGAACTGAGGAAAACAAAGGGTTTAAATACAATCAGGGGAAACGAGGCACAGGTGCAAATAATAATGGGGATCAAGGGAAAACAAAAGGTCAAAAGGCACAATGGGGGCATCTAGTGACCAAAAACCGGAACAACCCTGGCCAAATCCTGACA
>NW_027031523.1:2500-3613 GCF_034236695.1 Oncorhynchus nerka
ATATTCTCCTGAAAACACAGTAATGTTACTATATTCTCCTGAAAACACAGTAATGTTACTATATTCTCATCTGAAAACACAGTAATGTTACTATATTCTCCTGAAAACACAGTAATGTTACTATATTCTCATCTGAAAACACAGTAATGTCACTATATTCTCCTGATAAACACAGTAATGTTACTATATTCTCCTGAAAACACAGTAATGTTACTATATTCTCCTGAAAACACAGTAATGTTACTATATTCTCATCTGAAAACACAGTAATGTTACTATATTCTCCTGAAAACACAGTAATGTTACTATATTCTCCTCATCAAACACAGTAATGTTACTATATTCTCCTGAAAACACAGTAATGTTACTATATTCTCCTGTAAAACACAGTAATGTTACTATATTCTCCTGAAAACACAGTAATGTTACTATATTCTCCCTGAAAACACAGTAATGTTACTATATTCTCCTGAAAACACAGTAATGTTACTATATTCTCATCTGAAAACACAGTAATGTTACTATATTCTCCTGTAAACACAGTAATGTTACTATATTCTCCTGTCAACACAGTAATGTTACTATATTCTCATCTGAAAACACAGTAATGTTACTATATTCTCCTGAAAACACAGTAATGTTACTATATTCTCCTGAAAACACAGTAATGTTACTATATTCTCCTCTGAAAACACAGTAATGTTACTATATTCTCCTACTGAAAACACAGTAATGTTACTATATTCTCCTGAAAACACAGTAATGTTACTATATTCTCCTGTCATCTGAAAACACAGTAATGTTACTATATTCTCCTGTCATCTGAAAACACAGTAATGTTACTATATTCTCCTGAAAACACAGTAATGTTACTATATTCTCCTGAAAACACAGTAATGTTACTATATTCTCCTGAAAACACAGTAATGTTACTATATTCTCATCTGAAAACACAGTAATGTCACTATATTCTCCTGTCATCTGAAAACACAGTAATGTTACTATATTCTCCTGTAAACACAGTAATGTCACTATATTCTCCTGTAAACACAGCAATGTTACTATATTCGCCTGTAAACACAGTAATGTTACTATATTCTCCCTGAAAACACA